>NC_143039.1:20797500-20812500 GCF_057628025.1 Oncorhynchus mykiss
TCTCTGCTTGGGTCTTGCAACTTCCGTCCTCCTCCCTTCTCTCTCTCTGCTTGGGTCTTGCAACTTCTGTCCTCCTCCTTTCTCTCTCTCTGCTTGGGCCATGCAACTACCATCCTCCTCCCTTCTCTCTCTTTGCTTGGGTCTTGCAACTTCCGTCCTCCTTCGTTCTCTCTCTCTGCTTGGGTCTTGCAACTTCCGTCCTCCTCCCTTCTCTTTCTCTGCTTGGGCCTTGCAACTACCGTCCTCATCCCGTCTCTCTCTCTGCTTGGGCCTTGCAACTTCCGTCCTCCCTTCTCTCTCTCTGCTTGGGTCTTGCAACTTCTGTCCTCCTCCTTTCTCTCTCTCTGCTTGGGCCATGCAACTACCATCCTCCTCCCTTCTCTCTCTTTGCTTGGGTCTTGCAACTTCCGTCCTCCTTCGTTCTCTCTCTCTGCTTGGGTCTTGCAACTTCCGTCCTCCTCCCTTCTCTTTCTCTGCTTGGGCCTTGCAACTACCGTCCTCATCCCGTCTCTCTCTCTGCTTGGGCCTTGCAACTTCCGTCCTCCCTTCTCTCTCTCTGCTTGGATCTTGCAACTTCCGTCCTCCTCCCATCTCTCTCTCTGCTTGGGTCTTGCAACTTCTGTCCTCCTCCCTTCTCTCTCTCTGCTTGGGTCTTGCAACTTCTGTCCTCCTCCTCTCTCTCTGCTTGGGCCTTGCAACTACCATCCTCCTCCCTTCTCTCTCTCTGCTTGGGTCTTGCAACTTCTGTCCTCCTCCCTTCTCTCGCTCTGCTTGGGCCTTGCAACTACCATCCTCTTACCTTCTCTCTCTCTCTGCTTGGGTCTTGCAACTTCCGTCCTCCTCCCTTCTCTCTCTCTGCTTGGGTCTTGCAACTTCTGTCCTCCTCCCTTCTCTCTCTCTGCTTGGGTCTTGCAACTTCCGTCCTCCTCCCTTCTCTCTCTCTGCTTGGGTCTTGCAACTTCCGTCCTCCTCCCTTCTCTCTCTCTGCTTGGGTCTTGCAACTTCTGTCCTCCTCCTTTCTCTCTCTCTGCTTGGGCCTTGCAACTACCATCCTCCTCCCTTCTCTCTCTTTGCTTGGGTCTTGCGACTTCCGTCCTCCTTCGTTCTCTCTCTCTGCTTGGGTCTTGCAACTTCCGTCTTCCTCCCTTCTCTCTCTCTGCTTGGGCCTTGCAACTACCGTCCTCATCCCGTCTCTCTCTCTGCTTGGGCCTTGCAACTTCCGTCCTCCCTTCTCTCTCTCTGCTTGGATCTTGCAACTTCCGTCCTCCTCCCATCTCTCTCTCTGCTTGGGTCTTGCAACTTCTGTCCTCCTCCCTTCTCTCTCTCTGCTTGGGTCTTGCAACTTCTGTCCTCCTCCTCTCTCTCTGCTTGGGCCTTGCAACTACCATCCTCCTCCCTTCTCTCTCTCTGCTTGGGTCTTGCAACTTCTGTCCTCCTCCCTTCTCTCGCTCTGCTTGGGCCTTGCAACTACCATCCTCTTACCTTCTCTCTCTCTCTGCTTGGGTCTTGCAACTTCCGTCCTCCTCCCTTCTCTCTCTCTGCTTGGGTCTTGCAACTTCTGTCCTCCTCCCTTCTCTCTCTCTGCTTGGGTCTTGCAACTTCCGTCCTCCTCCCTTCTCTCTCTCTGCTTGGGTCTTGCAACTTCCGTCCTCCTCCCTTCTCTCTCTCTGCTTGGGTCTTGCAACTTCTGTCCTCCTCCTTTCTCTCTCTCTGCTTGGGCCTTGCAACTACCATCCTCCTCCCTTCTCTCTCTTTGCTTGGGTCTTGCAACTTCCGTCCTCCTTCGTTCTCTCTCTCTGCTTGGGTCTTGCAACTTCCGTCTTCCTCCCTTCTCTCTCTCTGCTTGGGCCTTGCAACTACCGTCCTCATCCCGTCTCTCTCTCTGCTTGGGCCTTGCAACTTCCGTCCTCCCTTCTCTCTCTCTGCTTGGATCTTGCAACGTCCGTCCTCCTCCCTTCTCTCTCTCTGCTTGGGCTGCAACTACCGTCCTCCTCCCTTCTCTCTCTCTGCTTGGGCTGAAACTACCATCCTCCTCCCTACTCTCTCTCTACTTGGGCTGCAACTACCGTCCTCCTCCCTTCTCTCTCTCTGCTTGGGCTGCAACTACCATCCTCCTCCCTACTCTCTCTCTCTGCTTGGGCCTTGCAACTTCCGTCCTCCTCCCGTCTCTCTCTCTGCTTGGGTCTTGCAACTTCCGTCCTCCTCCCTTCTTTCTCTCTGCTTGGGCCTTGCAACTACCGTCCTCCTCCCTTCTCTCTCTCTGCTTGAGCCTTGCAACTACCGTCCTCCTCCCTTCTCTCTCTCTGCTTGGGCCTTGCAACTTCCGTCCTTCCTTCTCTCTCTCTGCTTGGGTCTTGCAACTTCCGCCCTCCTCCCTTCTCTCTCTCTCTCCTTGGGTCTTGCAACTTCCGTCCTCCTCCCTTCGCTCTCTCTGCTTGGGTCTTGCAACTTCCATCCTCCTCCCTTCTCTCTCTCTGCTTGGGTCTTGCAACTTCCGTCCTCCTCCCTTCTCTCTCTCTGCTTGGGTCTTGCAACTTCTGTCCTCCTCCCTTCTCTCTCTCTGCTTGGGCTGCAACTACCGTCCTCCTCCCTTCTCTCTCTCTGCTTGGGCTGAAACTACCATCCTCCTCCCTACTCTCTCTCTACTTGGGCTGCAACTACCGTCCTCCTCCCTTCTCTCTCTCTGCTTGGGCTGAAACTACCATCCTCCTCCCTACTCTCTCTCTACTTGGGCTGCAACTGCCGTCCTCCTCCCTTCTCTCTCTCTGCTTGGGCTGCAACTACCATCCTCCTCCCTACTCTCTCTCTCTGCTTGGGCTGCAACTACCGTCCTCCTCCCTTCTCTCTCTCTGCTTGGGTCTTGCAACTTCCGTCCTCCTCCCTTCTCTCTCTCTGCTTGGGTCTTGCAACTTCCGTCCTCCTCCCTTCTCTCTCTCTGCTTGGGCCTTGCAACTACCGTCCTCCTCCCTTCTCTCTCTCTGCTTGGACCTTGCAACTACCGTCCTCCTCCCTTCTCTCTCTCTGCTTGGGTCTTGCAACTTCCATCCTCCTCCCTTCTCTCTCTCTGCTTGGGCCTTGCAACTTCCTCCCTCCTCCCTTCTCTCTCTCTGCTTGGGTCTTGCAACTTCCGTCCTCCTCCCTTCTCTCTCTCTGCCTGGGCCTTGTAACTTCCGTCCTCCTCCCTTCTCTCTCTCTGCTTGAGCCTTGCAACTACCGTCCTCCTCCCTTCTCTCTGTCTGCTTGGGTCTTGCAACTTCCGTCCTCCTCCCTTCTCTTTCTCTGCTTGGGCCTTGCAACTACCGTCCTCATCCCGTCTCTCTCTCTGCTTGGGCCTTGCAACTTCCGTCCTCCCTTCTCTCTCTCTGCTTGGATCTTGCAACTTCCGTCCTCCTCCCATCTCTCTCTCTGCTTGGGTCTTGCAACTTCTGTCCTCCTCCCTTCTCTCTCTCTGCTTGGGTCTTGCAACTTCTGTCCTCCTCCTCTCTCTCTGCTTGGGCCTTGCAACTACCATCCTCCTCCCTTCTCTCTCTCTGCTTGGGTCTTGCAACTTCTGTCCTCCTCCCTTCTCTCGCTCTGCTTGGGCCTTGCAACTACCATCCTCTTACCTTCTCTCTCTCTCTGCTTGGGTCTTGCAACTTCCGTCCTCCTCCCTTCTCTCTCTCTGCTTGGGTCTTGCAACTTCTGTCCTCCTCCCTTCTCTCTCTCTGCTTGGGTCTTGCAACTTCCGTCCTCCTCCCTTCTCTCTCTCTGCTTGGGTCTTGCAACTTCTGTCCTCCTCCTTTCTCTCTCTCTGCTTGGGCCTTGCAACTACCATCCTCCTCCCTTCTCTCTCTTTGCTTGGGTCTTGCGACTTCCGTCCTCCTTCGTTCTCTCTCTCTGCTTGGGTCTTGCAACTTCCGTCTTCCTCCCTTCTCTCTCTCTGCTTGGGCCTTGCAACTACCGTCCTCATCCCGTCTCTCTCTCTGCTTGGGCCTTGCAACTTCCGTCCTCCCTTCTCTCTCTCTGCTTGGATCTTGCAACTTCCGTCCTCCTCCCATCTCTCTCTCTGCTTGGGTCTTGCAACTTCTGTCCTCCTCCCTTCTCTCTCTCTGCTTGGGTCTTGCAACTTCTGTCCTCCTCCTCTCTCTCTGCTTGGGCCTTGCAACTACCATCCTCCTCCCTTCTCTCTCTCTGCTTGGGTCTTGCAACTTCTGTCCTCCTCCCTTCTCTCGCTCTGCTTGGGCCTTGCAACTACCATCCTCTTACCTTCTCTCTCTCTCTGCTTGGGTCTTGCAACTTCCGTCCTCCTCCCTTCTCTCTCTCTGCTTGGGTCTTGCAACTTCTGTCCTCCTCCCTTCTCTCTCTCTGCTTGGGTCTTGCAACTTCCGTCCTCCTCCCTTCTCTCTCTCTGCTTGGGTCTTGCAACTTCCGTCCTCCTCCCTTCTCTCTCTCTGCTTGGGTCTTGCAACTTCTGTCCTCCTCCTTTCTCTCTCTCTGCTTGGGCCTTGCAACTACCATCCTCCTCCCTTCTCTCTCTTTGCTTGGGTCTTGCAACTTCCGTCCTCCTTCGTTCTCTCTCTCTGCTTGGGTCTTGCAACTTCCGTCTTCCTCCCTTCTCTCTCTCTGCTTGGGCCTTGCAACTACCGTCCTCATCCCGTCTCTCTCTCTGCTTGGGCCTTGCAACTTCCGTCCTCCCTTCTCTCTCTCTGCTTGGATCTTGCAACGTCCGTCCTCCTCCCTTCTCTCTCTCTGCTTGGGCTGCAACTACCGTCCTCCTCCCTTCTCTCTCTCTGCTTGGGCTGAAACTACCATCCTCCTCCCTACTCTCTCTCTACTTGGGCTGCAACTACCGTCCTCCTCCCTTCTCTCTCTCTGCTTGGGCTGCAACTACCATCCTCCTCCCTACTCTCTCTCTCTGCTTGGGCCTTGCAACTTCCGTCCTCCTCCCGTCTCTCTCTCTGCTTGGGTCTTGCAACTTCCGTCCTCCTCCCTTCTTTCTCTCTGCTTGGGCCTTGCAACTACCGTCCTCCTCCCTTCTCTCTCTCTGCTTGAGCCTTGCAACTACCGTCCTCCTCCCTTCTCTCTCTCTGCTTGGGCCTTGCAACTTCCGTCCTTCCTTCTCTCTCTCTGCTTGGGTCTTGCAACTTCCGCCCTCCTCCCTTCTCTCTCTCTCTCCTTGGGTCTTGCAACTTCCGTCCTCCTCCCTTCGCTCTCTCTGCTTGGGTCTTGCAACTTCCATCCTCCTCCCTTCTCTCTCTCTGCTTGGGTCTTGCAACTTCCGTCCTCCTCCCTTCTCTCTCTCTGCTTGGGTCTTGCAACTTCCATCCTCCTCCCTTCTCTCTCTCTGCTTGGGTCTTGCAACTTCTGTCCTCCTCCCTTCTCTCTCTCTGCTTGGGCTGCAACTACCGTCCTCCTCCCTTCTCTCTCTCTGCTTGGGCTGAAACTACCATCCTCCTCCCTACTCTCTCTCTACTTGGGCTGCAACTACCGTCCTCCTCCCTTCTCTCTCTCTGCTTGGGCTGAAACTACCATCCTCCTCCCTACTCTCTCTCTACTTGGGCTGCAACTGCCGTCCTCCTCCCTTCTCTCTCTCTGCTTGGGCTGCAACTACCATCCTCCTCCCTACTCTCTCTCTCTGCTTGGGCTGCAACTACCGTCCTCCTCCCTTCTCTCTCTCTGCTTGGGTCTTGCAACTTCCGTCCTCCTCCCTTCTCTCTCTCTGCTTGGGTCTTGCAACTTCCGTCCTCCTCCCTTCTCTCTCTCTGCTTGGGCCTTGCAACTACCGTCCTCCTCCCTTCTCTCTCTCTGCTTGGACCTTGCAACTACCGTCCTCCTCCCTTCTCTCTCTCTGCTTGGGTCTTGCAACTTCCATCCTCCTCCCTTCTCTCTCTCTGCTTGGGCCTTGCAACTTCCTCCCTCCTCCCTTCTCTCTCTCTGCTTGGGTCTTGCAACTTCCGTCCTCCTCCCTTCTCTCTCTCTGCCTGGGCCTTGTAACTTCCGTCCTCCTCCCTTCTCTCTCTCTGCTTGAGCCTTGCAACTACCGTCCTCCTCCCTTCTCTCTGTCTGCTTGGGTCTTGCAACTTCCGTCCTCCTCCCTTCTCTCTCTCTGCTTGGGTCTTGCAACTTCCGTCCTCCTCCCTTCTCTCTCTCTGCTTGGGCCTTGCAACTACCGTCCTCCTCCCTTCTCTCTCTCTGCTTGGACCTTGCAACTACCGTCCTCCTCCCTTCTCTCTCTCTGCTTGGGTCTTGCAACTTCCATCCTCCTCCCTTCTCTCTCTCTGCTTGGGCCTTGCAACTTCCTCCCTCCTCCCTTCTCTCTCTCTGCTTGGGTCTTGCAACTTCCGTCCCTCTCCCTTCTCTCTCTCTGCCTGGGCCTTGTAACTTCCGTCCTCCTCCCTTCTCTCTCTCTGCTTGAGCCTTGCAACTACCGTCCTCCTCCCTTCTCTCTGTCTGCTTGGGTCTTGCAACTTCTGTCCTCCTCCCTTCTCTCTCTCTGCTTGGGCCTTGCAACTTCCGTCTTCCTCTCTTCTCTCTCTCTGCTTTGGTCTTGCAACTTCCGTCCTCCTCCCTTCTCTCTCTCTGCTTGGGTCTTGCAACTTCCGTCCTCCTCCCTTCTCTCTCTCTGCTTGGGCCTTGCAACTTCTGTCCTCCTTCCGTATCTCTCTGTGCTTGGGCCTTGCAACTTCCGTCCTCCTCCCGTCTCTCTCTCTGCTTGGGTCTTGCAACTTCCGTCCTCCTCCCTTCTTTCTCTCTGCTTGGGCCTTGCAACTACCGTCCTCCTCCCTTCTCTCTCTCTGCTTGAGCCTTGCAACTACCGTCCTCCTCCCTTCTCTCTCTCTGCTTGGGTCTTGCAACTTCCGTCCTTCCTTCTCTCTCTCTGCTTGGATCTTGCAACTTCCGCCCTCCTCCCTTCTCTCTCTCTCTCCTTGGGTCTTGCAACTTCCGTCCTCCTCCCTTCGCTCTCTCTGCTTGGGTCTTGCAACTTCCATCCTCCTCCCTTCTCTCTCTCTGCTTGGGTCTTGCAACTTCCGTCCTCCTCCCTTCTCTCTCTCTGCTTGGGTCTTGCAACTTCTGTCCTCCCTTCTCTCTCTCTGCTTGAGTCTTGTAACTTCCGTCCTCCCTTCTCTCTCTCTGCTTAGGCCTTGCAACTACCTTCCTCCTCCCTTCTCTCTCTCTGCTTGGGTCTTGCAACTTCCGTCCTCCTCCCTTGTCTCTTTCTGCTTGGGCCTTGCAACTTCTGTCCTCCTCCCTTCTCTCTCGCTGCTTGGGCTGCAACTACTGTCCTCCTCCCTTCTCTCTCTCTCTGCTTGGGCTGCAACTACCATCCTCCTCCCTTCTCTCTCTCTACTTGGGCTGCAACTACCGTCCTCCTCCCTTCTCTCTCTCTGCTTGGGTCTTGCAACTTCCGTCCTCCTCCCTTCTCTCTCTCTGCTTGGGCCTTGCAACTTCTGTCCTCCTCCCTTCTCTCTCTCTGCTTGGGCTGCAACTACTGTCCTCCTCCCTTCTCTCTCTCTGCTTGGGCTGCAACTACCATCCTCCTCCCTTCTCTCTCTCTACTTGGGCTGCAACTACCGTCCTCCTCCCTTCTCTCTCTCTGCTTGGGTCTTGCAACTTCCGTCCTCCTCCCTTCTCTCTCTCTGCTTGGGCCTTGCAACTAACGTCCTCCCTTCTCTCTCTCTGCTTGGGCCTTGCAACTACCGTCCTCCTCCCTTCTCTCTCTCTGCTTGAGCCTTGCAACTACCGTCCTCCTCCCTTCTCTCTCTCTGCTTGGGCCTTGCAACTTCCGTCCTTCCTTCTCTCTCTCTGCTTGGGTCTTGCAACTTCCGCCCTCCTCCCTTCTCTCTCTCTGCTTGGGTCTTGCAACTTCCGTCCTCCTCCCTCCTCTCTCTCTGCTTGGGTCTTGCAACTTCTGTCCTCCCTTCTCTCTCTCTGCTTGGGTCTTGCAACTTCCGTCCTCCTCCCTTGTCTCTTTCTGCTTGGACCTTGCAACTTCTGTCCTCCTTCCTTCTCTCTCTCTTCTTGGGCCTTGCAACTACCGTCCTCCTCCCTTCTCTCTCTCTGCTTGGGCTGCAACTACCATCCTCCTCCCTTCTCTCTCTCTGCTTGGGTCTTGCAACTTCCGTCCTCCTCCCTTCTCTCTCTCTGTTTGGGCCTTGCAACTTCTGTCCTACTTCCTTCTCTCTCTCTGCTTGGGTCTTGCAACTTCCGTCCTCCTCCCTTCTCTCTCTCTGCTTGGGCCTTGCAACTTCCGTCCTCCTCCCTTCTCTCTCTCTGCTTGGGCCTTGCAACTTCTGTCCTACTTCCTTCTCTCTCTCTGCTTGGGTCTTGCAACTTCCGTCCTCCTCCCTTCTCTCTCTCTGCTTGGGCCTTGCAACTTCTGTCCTCCTTCCTTCTCTCTCTCTGCTTGGGCCTTGCAACTACCGTCCTCCTCCCTTCTCTCTCTCTGCTTGGGCTGCAACTACCGTCCTCCTCCCTTCTCTCTCTCTGCTTGGGCCTTGCAACTTCCGTCCTCCTCCCTTCTCTCTCTCTGCTTGGGCTGCAACTACCGTCCTCCTCCCTTCTCTCTCTCTGCTTGGGCTGCAACTACCATCCTCCTCCCTACTCTCTCTCTACTTGGGCTGCAACTACCGTCCTCCTCCCTTCTCTATCTCTGCTTGGGTCTTGCAACTTCCGTCCTCCTCCCTTCTCTCTCTCTGCTTGGGCCTTGCAACTACCGTCCTCCTCCCTTCTCTTTCTCTGCTTGGGTCTTGCAACTTCCGTCCTCCTCCCTTCTCTCTCTTTGCTTGAGCCTTGCAACTACCGTCCTCCTCCCTTCTCTCTGTCTGCTTGGGTCTTGCAACTTCCGTCCTCCTCCCTTCTCTCTCTCTGCTTGGGTCTTGCAACTTCCGTCCTCCTCCCTTCTCTCTCTCTGCTTGGGCCTTGCAACTACCGTCCTCCTCCCTTCTCTCTCTCTGCTTGGACCTTGCAACTACCGTCCTCCTCCCTTCTCTCTCTCTGCTTGGGTCTTGCAACTTCCATCCTCCTCCCTTCTCTCTCTCTGCTTGGGCCTTGCAACTTCCTCCCTCCTCCCTTCTCTCTCTCTGCTTGGGTCTTGCAACTTCCGTCCCTCTCCCTTCTCTCTCTCTGCCTGGGCCTTGTAACTTCCGTCCTCCTCCCTTCTCTCTCTCTGCTTGAGCCTTGCAACTACCGTCCTCCTCCCTTCTCTCTGTCTGCTTGGGTCTTGCAACTTCTGTCCTCCTCCCTTCTCTCTCTCTGCTTGGGCCTTGCAACTTCCGTCTTCCTCTCTTCTCTCTCTCTGCTTTGGTCTTGCAACTTCCGTCCTCCTCCCTTCTCTCTCTCTGCTTGGGTCTTGCAACTTCCGTCCTCCTCCCTTCTCTCTCTCTGCTTGGGCCTTGCAACTTCTGTCCTCCTTCCGTATCTCTCTGTGCTTGGGCCTTGCAACTTCCGTCCTCCTCCCGTCTCTCTCTCTGCTTGGGTCTTGCAACTTCCGTCCTCCTCCCTTCTTTCTCTCTGCTTGGGCCTTGCAACTACCGTCCTCCTCCCTTCTCTCTCTCTGCTTGAGCCTTGCAACTACCGTCCTCCTCCCTTCTCTCTCTCTGCTTGGGTCTTGCAACTTCCGTCCTTCCTTCTCTCTCTCTGCTTGGATCTTGCAACTTCCGCCCTCCTCCCTTCTCTCTCTCTCTCCTTGGGTCTTGCAACTTCCGTCCTCCTCCCTTCGCTCTCTCTGCTTGGGTCTTGCAACTTCCATCCTCCTCCCTTCTCTCTCTCTGCTTGGGTCTTGCAACTTCCGTCCTCCTCCCTTCTCTCTCTCTGCTTGGGTCTTGCAACTTCTGTCCTCCCTTCTCTCTCTCTGCTTGAGTCTTGTAACTTCCGTCCTCCCTTCTCTCTCTCTGCTTAGGCCTTGCAACTACCTTCCTCCTCCCTTCTCTCTCTCTGCTTGGGTCTTGCAACTTCCGTCCTCCTCCCTTGTCTCTTTCTGCTTGGGCCTTGCAACTTCTGTCCTCCTCCCTTCTCTCTCGCTGCTTGGGCTGCAACTACTGTCCTCCTCCCTTCTCTCTCTCTGCTTGGGCTGCAACTACCATCCTCCTCCCTTCTCTCTCTCTACTTGGGCTGCAACTACCGTCCTCCTCCCTTCTCTCTCTCTGCTTGGGTCTTGCAACTTCCGTCCTCCTCCCTTCTCTCTCTCTGCTTGGGCCTTGCAACTTCTGTCCTCCTCCCTTCTCTCTCTCTGCTTGGGCTGCAACTACTGTCCTCCTCCCTTCTCTCTCTCTGCTTGGGCTGCAACTACCATCCTCCTCCCTTCTCTCTCTCTACTTGGGCTGCAACTACCGTCCTCCTCCCTTCTCTCTCTCTGCTTGGGTCTTGCAACTTCCGTCCTCCTCCCTTCTCTCTCTCTGCTTGGGCCTTGCAACTAACGTCCTCCCTTCTCTCTCTCTGCTTGGGCCTTGCAACTACCGTCCTCCTCCCTTCTCTCTCTCTGCTTGAGCCTTGCAACTACCGTCCTCCTCCCTTCTCTCTCTCTGCTTGGGCCTTGCAACTTCCGTCCTTCCTTCTCTCTCTCTGCTTGGGTCTTGCAACTTCCGCCCTCCTCCCTTCTCTCTCTCTGCTTGGGTCTTGCAACTTCCGTCCTCCTCCCTCCTCTCTCTCTGCTTGGGTCTTGCAACTTCTGTCCTCCCTTCTCTCTCTCTGCTTGGGTCTTGCAACTTCCGTCCTCCTCCCTTGTCTCTTTCTGCTTGGACCTTGCAACTTCTGTCCTCCTTCCTTCTCTCTCTCTTCTTGGGCCTTGCAACTACCGTCCTCCTCCCTTCTCTCTCTCTGCTTGGGCTGCAACTACCATCCTCCTCCCTTCTCTCTCTCTGCTTGGGTCTTGCAACTTCCGTCCTCCTCCCTTCTCTCTCTCTGTTTGGGCCTTGCAACTTCTGTCCTACTTCCTTCTCTCTCTCTGCTTGGGTCTTGCAACTTCCGTCCTCCTCCCTTCTCTCTCTCTGCTTGGGCCTTGCAACTTCCGTCCTCCTCCCTTCTCTCTCTCTGCTTGGGCCTTGCAACTTCTGTCCTACTTCCTTCTCTCTCTCTGCTTGGGTCTTGCAACTTCCGTCCTCCTCCCTTCTCTCTCTCTGCTTGGGCCTTGCAACTTCTGTCCTCCTTCCTTCTCTCTCTCTGCTTGGGCCTTGCAACTACCGTCCTCCTCCCTTCTCTCTCTCTCTGCTTGGGCTGCAACTACCGTCCTCCTCCCTTCTCTCTCTCTGCTTGGGCCTTGCAACTTCCGTCCTCCTCCCTTCTCTCTCTCTGCTTGGGCTGCAACTACCGTCCTCCTCCCTTCTCTCTCTCTGCTTGGGCTGCAACTACCATCCTCCTCCCTACTCTCTCTCTACTTGGGCTGCAACTACCGTCCTCCTCCCTTCTCTATCTCTGCTTGGGTCTTGCAACTTCCGTCCTCCTCCCTTCTCTCTCTCTGCTTGGGCCTTGCAACTACCGTCCTCCTCCCTTCTCTTTCTCTGCTTGGGTCTTGCAACTTCCGTCCTCCTCCCTTCTCTCTCTCTGCTTGAGCCTTGCAACTACTGTCCTCCTCCCTTCTCTCTCTCTGCTTCGGTCTTGCAACTTCCGTCCTCCTCCCTTCTCTCTCTCTACTTGGGCCTTGAGACTTCCTCCCTCCTCCCTTCTCTCTCTCTCTGCTTGGGTCTTGCAACTTCCGTCCTCCTCCCTTCTCTCTCTCTGCTTGGGCCTTGTAACTTCCGTCCTCCTCCCTTCTCTCTCTTTGCTTGAGCCTTGCAACTACCGTCCTCCTCCCTTCTCTCTCTCTGCTTGGGTCTTGCAACTTCCGTCCTCCTCCCTTCTCTCTCTCTGCTTGGGCCTTGCAACTTCTGTCCTCCTTCCGTCTCTCTCTCTGCTTGGGCCTTGCAACTTCTGTCCTCCTCCCGTCTCTCTCTCTGCTTGGGTCTTGCAACTTCCGTCCTCCTCCCTTCTCTCTCTCTGCTTGGGCCTTGCAACTACCGTCCGCCTCCCTTCTCTCTCTCTGCTTGAGCCTTGCAACTACCGTCCTCCTCCCTTCTCTCTCTCTGCTTGGGCCTTGCAACTTCCATCCTTCCTTCTCTCTCTCTGCTTGGGTCTTGCAACTTCCGCCCTCCTCCCTTCTCTCTCTCTCCTTGGGTCTTGCAACTTCTGTCCTCTTCCCTTCGCTCTCTCTGCTTGGGTCTTGCAACTTCCATCCTCCTCCCTTCTCTCTCTCTGCTTGGGTCTTGCAACTTCCGTCCTCCTCCCTTCTCTCTCTCTGCTTGGGTCTTGCAACTTCTGTCCTCCCTTCTCTCTCTCTGCTTGGGTCTTGTAACTTCCGTCCTCCCTTCTCTCTCTCTGCTTGGGTCTTGCAACTTCCGTCCTCCTCCCTTCTCTCTCTCTGCTTGGGCCTTGCAACTTCTGTCCTCCTTCCTTCTCTCTCTCTCTGCTTGGGCCTTGCAACTACCGTCCTCCTCCCTTCTCTCTCTCTGCTTGGGCTGCAACTACCATCCTCCTCCCTTCTCTCTCTCTGCTTGGGCCTTGCAACGTCCGTCCTCCTCCCTTCTCTCTCTCTGCTTGGGCTGCAACTACCGTCCTCCTCCCTTCTCTCTCTCTGCTTGGGCTGAAACTACCATCCTCCTCCCTACTCTCTCTCTTCTTGGGCTGCAACTACCGTCCTCCTCCCTTCTCTCTCTCTGCTTGGGTCTTGCAACTTCTGTCCTCCTCCCTTCTCTCTCTCTGCTTGGGCCTTGCAACTTCCGTCTTCCTCCCTTCTCTCTCTCTGCTTTGGTCTTACAACTTCCGTCCTCCTCCCTTCTCTCTCTCTGCTTGGGTCTTGCAACTTCCGTCCTCCTCCCTTCTCTCTCTCTGCTTGGGCCTTGCAACTTCTGTCCTCCTTCCGTATCTCTCTGTGCTTGGGCCTTGCAACTTCCGTCCTCCTCCCGTCTCTCTCTCTGCTTGGGTCTTGCAACTTCCGTCCTCCTCCCTTCTCTCTCTCTGCTTGGGCCTTGCAACTACCGTCCTCCTCCCTTCTCTCTCTCTGCTTGAGCCTTGCAACTTCCGTCCTTCCTTCTCTCTCTCTGCTTGGGTCTTGCAACTTCCGCCCTCCTCCCTTCTCTCGCTCTCTCCTTGGGTCTTGCAACTTCCGTCCTCCTCCCTTCGCTCTCTCTGCTTGGGTCTTGCAACTTCCATCCTCCTCCCTTCTCTCTCTCTGCTTGGGTCTTGCAACTTCCGTCCTCCTCCCTTCTCTCTCTCCGCTTTGGTCTTGCAACTTCCATCCTCCCTTCTCTCTCTCTGCTTGGTTCTTGCAACTTCCGTCCTCCCTTCTCTCTCTCTGCTTGGGCCTTGCAACTTCTGTCCTCCTTCTCTCTCTCTCTCTGCTTGGGCCTTGCAACTTCCGTCCTCCTCCCGTCTCTCTATCTACTTGGGCCTTGCAACTTCTGTCCTCCTCCCTTCTCTCTCTCTCCTTGGGCTGCAAGACATAGGGGTTTGGCTGGCCTCTCTGCCCCTCCCCAACACGCACACACTTGTTTCTCTGGTGGCTGAGTCACAGGATAGGTACGCTAGCCAGGCAGCCCAGCCAGTCAGCCCACTCTGTCTGTATTTCTGTCTGTCTCTCTGCCTGTCTGCCTGTGAGTCTGTTTGTGGGTATGTCTGTCTGTCTGCCTGTGAGTCTGCCTGCCTGTCTGTCTATGTGCAGCGTGGAAACAGCTCTTTGTGTCAACAAATAAATAACGTCTCTCTATATTTATTTTCCAAGGCTGCGGAGGCGGAGGGGAAGAGAGAGAGAGGGAGAGAGAGACGGAGAGAGTGACAGAACTAGAGAGAGAAGGAGAGAGAGAGTGACAGAACTAGAGAGAGAAAGGGAGTGATAGAGAACTAAAGAGAGAGGAGAGAGTGTGAGGGAGAAAGGAACAGAGAGACAGAGAGAGAGAGAGAGACAGAGAGAGAGACAGAGAGAGAGAGAGAGGGGGAGAGAGAGAGTGACAGACCTACAGAGAGAAGGAGAGAGAGAGTGACAGAACTAGAGAGAGAAAGGGAGTGATAGAGAACAAAAGAGCGGAGAGAGCGGGAGGGAGAAAGGAAGAGAGAGACAGAGAGAGGTAGGGAAGCGGGAAACAGGCAGCAGTAGTGTTTTCACGGCTCTGCAGAGGGCTGATCCGACCGTCTGTTGTTGCTGTTAAATCAAACCACACGTAATCACAGGGGAAGTGTGTGTGGATCAGAACATAACAGGATGGGTGGTCAGTGAGTGTACTGGTGTCTGCGTGGAGTGTGTGTGTGTGTGTGTGTCTGTGTGTATTTAAGTGTGTGCACAGCCTCTAAATGGAGGATGCGAAAACATAGGAGGCTCTCCCAGGCTCGACATCTATCAACAGGGGACTGTGGTGATGCGTTATGACAAGACTGTACAAACACACAAACTCAGAATATTAACACACATAGCTCAAATGTTAGTCAGTCAAATCTCCCATTGAGACCATTGCTGGATTTCAGTGAAAGTCTGTGTTACCATGACAATACGGACAGTACCTTACTATTCCAAAAAAATGGACACATTAAAAGCTGCAAAGGTAGTCATGAGAAATTCTTCTAGGTTGAACGTGGAGCTAAGAATGAGGAGAGAGGAGAAACACCACTCTGATGGGAGTAATGAGAGAACGTGTCTCCACACAGAGTTACCTCAGCGGTAAAGTTTTCCAGGGGCTTCGGTTTGGCCCGCGGCCCACAGCCATAAACCCCTGGCGGTGCTGCGCTGCCTTCTTGAGTGGCGGCCAGGCTTGAGCCCCCGATAGCACCCGGCGCTAACGGCTCACACAGCAATGCGCCAGGCAGGCTGGCGGACAGCCCAGGGAGAGGCTATGAGTGCTGGCAGGCAGGGAGGGAGGCAGGAAGTCAGGCAGGCAGGGAGACAGGAAGACAGCTAGGGAGGCAGGCAGGCAGGACCCCCCTTCTTCTCTCCTTCCCTTCCTCCACATCACTCTTGCCTGACAGTCATATTGATTGTTTTCTTTTGCTGTGCTCATGGCA
>NC_143039.1:20817500-20910000 GCF_057628025.1 Oncorhynchus mykiss
AGCACATTTGGTTCCTTGGAAGTTGTGAGAACATATGTGTTTGGTTACCTGTTGGTTCTGGAAATGAAACCAGTAAAATTGAACATTTTAAACGGAAGTGTACATTTCGCTTGTTCTGGGAATGTTTTACTCTGGTCCCCTGGACATTTAGCTTGTTCTGTGAATGTTTTACTATGGTCCCCTGAACATTTAGCCTGTTCTGGGAATGTTTTACTATGGTCCCTGGACATTTAGCTTGTTCTGTGAATGTTTTACTATGGTCCCCTGAACATTTAGCCTGTTCTGGGAATGCTTTACTATGGTCCCCTGGACATTTAGCTTGTTCTGGGAATGATTTACTCTGGCCCCCTGGACATTTAGCCTGTTCTGGGAATGTTTTACTATGGTCCCCTGAACATTTAGCCTGTTCTGGGAATGTTTTACTATGGTCCCCTGGACATTTAGCCTGTTCTGGGAATGTTTTACTCTGGTCCCCTGGACATTTAGCTTGTTCTGGGAATGTTTTACTCTGGCCCCCTGGACATTTAGCCTGTTCTGGGAATGTTTTACTATGGTCCCCTGAACATTTAGCCTGTTCTGGGAATGTTTTACTATGGTCCCCTGAACATTTAGCCTGTTCTGGGAATGTTTTACTCTGGTCCCCTGGACATTTAGCCTGTTCTGGGAATGTTTTACTATGGTCCCCTGGACATTTAGCCTGTTCTGGGAATGTTTTACTATGGTCCCCTGAACATTTAGCCTGTTCTGGGAATGTTTTACTATGGTCCCCTGGACATTTAGCCTGTTCTGGGAATGTTTTACTATGGTCCCCTGGACATTTAGCCTGTTCTGGGAATGTTTTACTCTGGTCCCCTGGACATTTAGCCTGTTCTGGGAATGTTTTACTATGGTCCCCTGAACATTTAGCTTGTTCTGGGAATGTTTTACTAAGGTCCCCTGGACATTTAGCCTGTTCTGGGAATGTTTTACTATGGTCCCCTGGACATTTAGCCTGTTCTGGGAATGTTTTACTATGGTCCCCTGAACATTTAGCCTGTTCTGGGAATGTTTTACTATGGTCCCCTGAACATTTAGCCTGTTCTGGGAATGTTTTACTATGGTCCCCTGGAAATTTAGCCTGTTCTGGGAATGTTTTACTATGGCCCCCTGAACATTTAGCCTGTTCTGGGAATGTTTTACTATGGTCCCCTGAACATTTAGCCTGTTCTGGGAATGTTTTACTCTGGTCCCCTGGACATTTAGCCTGTTCTGGGAATGTTTTACTATGGTCCCCTGGACATTTAGCCTGTTCTGGGAATGTTTTACTATGGTCCCCTGAACATTTAGCCTGTTCTGGGAATGTTTTACTATGGTCCCCTGGACATTTAGCCTGTTCTGGGAATGTTTTACTATGGTCCCCTGGACATTTAGCCTGTTCTGGGAATGTTTTACTCTGGTCCCCTGGACATTTAGCCTGTTCTGGGAATGTTTTACTATGGTCCCCTGAACATTTAGCTTGTTCTGGGAATGTTTTACTAAGGTCCCCTGGACATTTAGCCTGTTCTGGGAATGTTTTACTATGGTCCCCTGGACATTTAGCCTGTTCTGTGAATGTTTTACTATGGTCCCCTGAACATTTAGCCTGTTCTGGGAATGTTTTACTATGGTCCCCTGAACATTTAGCCTGTTCTGGGAATGTTTTACTATGGTCCCCTGGAAATTTAGCCTGTTCTGGGAATGTTTTACTATGGCCCCCTGAACATTTAGCCTGTTCTGGGAATGTTTTACTATGGTCCCCTGGACATTTAGCCTGTTCTGGGAATGTTTTACTATGGTCCCCTGAACATTTAGCTTGTTCTGGGAATGTTTTACTATGGACCCCTGAACATTTAGTTTGTTATGGGAATGTTTTACTCTGGTCCCCTGGACATTTAGCCTGTTCTGGGAATGTTTTACTATGGTCCCCTGGACATTTAGCCTGTTCTGGGAATGTTTTACTATGGTCCCCTGAACATTTAGCCTGTTCTGGGAATGTTTTACTATGGTCCCCTGGACATTTAGCCTGTTCTGGGAATGTTTTACTATGGTCCCTTGAACATTTAGCCTGTTCTGGTAATGTTTTACTATGGTCCCCTGGACATTTAGCCTGTTCTGAGAATGTTTTACTATGGTCCCCTGGACATTTAGCCTGTTCTGGGAATGTTTTACTATGGTCCCTTGGACATTTAGCCTGTTCTGGGAATGTTTTACTATGGTCCCCTGGACATTTAGCCTGTTCTGGGAATGTTTTACTATGGTCCCCTGGACATTTAGCTTGTTCTGGGAATGTTTTACTATGGTCCCCTGAACATTTAGCCTGTTCTGGGAATGTTTTACAATGGTCCCTTGGACATTTAGCCTGTTCTGGGAATGTTTTACTCTGGTCCCCTGGACATTTAGCCTGTTCTGGGAATGTTTTACTATGGTCCCCTGGACATTTAGCCTGTTCTGGGAATGTTTTACTATGGTCCCCTGAACATTTAGCCTGTTCTGGGAATGTTTTACTATGGTCCCCTGGACATTTAGCCTGTTCTGGGAATGTTTTACTATGGTCCCTTGAACATTTAGCCTGTTCTGGTAATGTTTTACTATGGTCCCCTGGACATTTAGCCTGTTCTGAGAATGTTTTACTATCGTCCCCTGAACATTTAGCCTGTTCTGGGAATGTTTTACTATGGTCCCTTGGACATTTAGCCTGTTCTGGGAATGTTTTACTATGGTCCCCTGGACATTTAGCCTGTTCTGTGAATGTTTTACTATGGTCCCCTGAACATTTAGCCTGTTCTGGGAATGTTTTACTATGGTCCCCTGAACATTTAGCCTGTTCTGGGAATGTTTTACTATGGTCCCCTGGAAATTTAGCCTGTTCTGGGAATGTTTTACTATGGCCCCCTGAACATTTAGCCTGTTCTGGGAATGTTTTACTATGGTCCCCTGGACATTTAGCCTGTTCTGGGAATGTTTTACTATGGTCCCCTGAACATTTAGCTTGTTCTGGGAATGTTTTACTATGGACCCCTGAACATTTAGTTTGTTATGGGAATGTTTTACTCTGGTCCCCTGGACATTTAGCCTGTTCTGGGAATGTTTTACTATGGTCCCCTGGACATTTAGCCTGTTCTGGGAATGTTTTACTATGGTCCCCTGAACATTTAGCCTGTTCTGGGAATGTTTTACTATGGTCCCCTGGACATTTAGCCTGTTCTGGGAATGTTTTACTATGGTCCCTTGAACATTTAGCCTGTTCTGGTAATGTTTTACTATGGTCCCCTGGACATTTAGCCTGTTCTGAGAATGTTTTACTATGGTCCCCTGGACATTTAGCCTGTTCTGGGAATGTTTTACTATGGTCCCTTGGACATTTAGCCTGTTCTGGGAATGTTTTACTATGGTCCCCTGGACATTTAGCCTGTTCTGGGCATGTTTTACTATGGTCCCCTGGACATTTAGCTTGTTCTGGGAATGTTTTACTATGGTCCCCTGAACATTTAGCCTGTTCTGGGAATGTTTTACAATGGTCCCTTGGACATTTAGCCTGTTCTGGGAATGTTTTACTCTGGTCCCCTGGACATTTAGCCTGTTCTGGGAATGTTTTACTATGGTCCCCTGGACATTTAGCCTGTTCTGGGAATGTTTTACTATGGTCCCCTGAACATTTAGCCTGTTCTGGGAATGTTTTACTATGGTCCCCTGGACATTTAGCCTGTTCTGGGAATGTTTTACTATGGTCCCTTGAACATTTAGCCTGTTCTGGTAATGTTTTACTATGGTCCCCTGGACATTTAGCCTGTTCTGAGAATGTTTTACTATCGTCCCCTGAACATTTAGCCTGTTCTGGGAATGTTTTACTCTGGCCCCTTGGACATTTAGCCTGTTCTGGGAATGTTTTACTATGGTCCCCTGAACATTTAGCCTGTTCTGGGAATGTTTTACTATGGTCCCCTGGACATTTAGCCTGTTCTGGGAATGTTTTACTCTGGTCCCCTGGACATTTAGCTTGTTCTGGGAATGTTTTACTCTGGCCCCCTGGACATTTAGCCTGTTCTGGGAATGTTTTACTATGGTCCCCTGAACATTTAGCCTGTTCTGGGAATGTTTTACTATGGTCCCCTGAACATTTAGCCTGTTCTGGGAATGTTTTACTCTGGTCCCCTGGACATTTAGCCTGTTCTGGGAATGTTTTACTATGGTCCCCTGGACATTTAGCCTGTTCTGGGAATGTTTTACTATGGTCCCCTGAACATTTAGCCTGTTCTGGGAATGTTTTACTATGGTCCCCTGGACATTTAGCCTGTTCTGGGAATGTTTTACTATGGTCCCCTGGACATTTAGCCTGTTCTGGGAATGTTTTACTCTGGTCCCCTGGACATTTAGCCTGTTCTGGGAATGTTTTACTATGGTCCCCTGAACATTTAGCTTGTTCTGGGAATGTTTTACTAAGGTCCCCTGGACATTTAGCCTGTTCTGGGAATGTTTTACTATGGTCCCCTGGACATTTAGCCTGTTCTGGGAATGTTTTACTATGGTCCCCTGAACATTTAGCCTGTTCTGGGAATGTTTTACTATGGTCCCCTGAACATTTAGCCTGTTCTGGGAATGTTTTACTATGGTCCCCTGGAAATTTAGCCTGTTCTGGGAATGTTTTACTATGGCCCCCTGAACATTTAGCCTGTTCTGGGAATGTTTTACTATGGTCCCCTGAACATTTAGCCTGTTCTGGGAATGTTTTACTCTGGTCCCCTGGACATTTAGCCTGTTCTGGGAATGTTTTACTATGGTCCCCTGGACATTTAGCCTGTTCTGGGAATGTTTTACTATGGTCCCCTGAACATTTAGCCTGTTCTGGGAATGTTTTACTATGGTCCCCTGGACATTTAGCCTGTTCTGGGAATGTTTTACTATGGTCCCCTGGACATTTAGCCTGTTCTGGGAATGTTTTACTCTGGTCCCCTGGACATTTAGCCTGTTCTGGGAATGTTTTACTATGGTCCCCTGAACATTTAGCTTGTTCTGGGAATGTTTTACTAAGGTCCCCTGGACATTTAGCCTGTTCTGGGAATGTTTTACTATGGTCCCCTGGACATTTAGCCTGTTCTGTGAATGTTTTACTATGGTCCCCTGAACATTTAGCCTGTTCTGGGAATGTTTTACTATGGTCCCCTGAACATTTAGCCTGTTCTGGGAATGTTTTACTATGGTCCCCTGGAAATTTAGCCTGTTCTGGGAATGTTTTACTATGGCCCCCTGAACATTTAGCCTGTTCTGGGAATGTTTTACTATGGTCCCCTGGACATTTAGCCTGTTCTGGGAATGTTTTACTATGGTCCCCTGAACATTTAGCTTGTTCTGGGAATGTTTTACTATGGACCCCTGAACATTTAGTTTGTTATGGGAATGTTTTACTCTGGTCCCCTGGACATTTAGCCTGTTCTGGGAATGTTTTACTATGGTCCCCTGGACATTTAGCCTGTTCTGGGAATGTTTTACTATGGTCCCCTGAACATTTAGCCTGTTCTGGGAATGTTTTACTATGGTCCCCTGGACATTTAGCCTGTTCTGGGAATGTTTTACTATGGTCCCTTGAACATTTAGCCTGTTCTGGTAATGTTTTACTATGGTCCCCTGGACATTTAGCCTGTTCTGAGAATGTTTTACTATGGTCCCCTGGACATTTAGCCTGTTCTGGGAATGTTTTACTATGGTCCCTTGGACATTTAGCCTGTTCTGGGAATGTTTTACTATGGTCCCCTGGACATTTAGCCTGTTCTGGGAATGTTTTACTATGGTCCCCTGGACATTTAGCTTGTTCTGGGAATGTTTTACTATGGTCCCCTGAACATTTAGCCTGTTCTGGGAATGTTTTACAATGGTCCCTTGGACATTTAGCCTGTTCTGGGAATGTTTTACTCTGGTCCCCTGGACATTTAGCCTGTTCTGGGAATGTTTTACTATGGTCCCCTGGACATTTAGCCTGTTCTGGGAATGTTTTACTATGGTCCCCTGAACATTTAGCCTGTTCTGGGAATGTTTTACTATGGTCCCCTGGACATTTAGCCTGTTCTGGGAATGTTTTACTATGGTCCCTTGAACATTTAGCCTGTTCTGGTAATGTTTTACTATGGTCCCCTGGACATTTAGCCTGTTCTGAGAATGTTTTACTATCGTCCCCTGAACATTTAGCCTGTTCTGGGAATGTTTTACTATGGTCCCTTGGACATTTAGCCTGTTCTGGGAATGTTTTACTATGGTCCCCTGAACATTTAGCCTGTTCTGTGAATGTTTTACTATGGTCCCCTGAACATTTAGCCTGTTCTGGGAATGTTTTACTATGGTCCCCTGAACATTTAGCCTGTTCTGGGAATGTTTTACTATGGTCCCCTGGAAATTTAGCCTGTTCTGGGAATGTTTTACTATGGCCCCCTGAACATTTAGCCTGTTCTGGGAATGTTTTACTATGGTCCCCTGGACATTTAGCCTGTTCTGGGAATGTTTTACTATGGTCCCCTGAACATTTAGCTTGTTCTGGGAATGTTTTACTATGGACCCCTGAACATTTAGTTTGTTATGGGAATGTTTTACTCTGGTCCCCTGGACATTTAGCCTGTTCTGGGAATGTTTTACTATGGTCCCCTGGACATTTAGCCTGTTCTGGGAATGTTTTACTATGGTCCCCTGAACATTTAGCCTGTTCTGGGAATGTTTTACTATGGTCCCCTGGACATTTAGCCTGTTCTGGGAATGTTTTACTATGGTCCCTTGAACATTTAGCCTGTTCTGGTAATGTTTTACTATGGTCCCCTGGACATTTAGCCTGTTCTGAGAATGTTTTACTATGGTCCCCTGGACATTTAGCCTGTTCTGGGAATGTTTTACTATGGTCCCTTGGACATTTAGCCTGTTCTGGGAATGTTTTACTATGGTCCCCTGGACATTTAGCCTGTTCTGGGAATGTTTTACTATGGTCCCCTGGACATTTAGCTTGTTCTGGGAATGTTTTACTATGGTCCCCTGAACATTTAGCCTGTTCTGGGAATGTTTTACAATGGTCCCTTGGACATTTAGCCTGTTCTGGGAATGTTTTACTCTGGTCCCCTGGACATTTAGCCTGTTCTGGGAATGTTTTACTATGGTCCCCTGGACATTTAGCCTGTTCTGGGAATGTTTTACTATGGTCCCCTGAACATTTAGCCTGTTCTGGGAATGTTTTACTATGGTCCCCTGGACATTTAGCCTGTTCTGGGAATGTTTTACTATGGTCCCTTGAACATTTAGCCTGTTCTGGTAATGTTTTACTATGGTCCCCTGGACATTTAGCCTGTTCTGAGAATGTTTTACTATCGTCCCCTGAACATTTAGCCTGTTCTGGGAATGTTTTACTATGGTCCCTTGGACATTTAGCCTGTTCTGGGAATGTTTTACTATGGTCCCCTGAACATTTAGCCTGTTCTGGGAATGTTTTACTATGGTCCCCTGGACATTTAGCTTGTTCTGGGAAGTTTAACGTTGGTCCCCTGAACATTTAGCCTGTTCTGGGAATGTTTTACTATGGTCCCCTGAACATTTAGCCTGTTCTGGGAATGTTTTACTATGGTCCCCTGGACATTTAGCCTGTTCTGGGAATGTTTTACTATGGTCCCCTGAACATTTAGCCTGTTCTGGGAATGTTTTACTATGGCCCCCTGGACATTTAGCCTGTTCTGGGAATGTTTTACTATGGTCCCCTGAACATTTAGCCTGTTCTGGGAATGTTTTACTCTGGCCCCCTGGACATTTAGCCTGTTCTGGGAATGTTTTACTATGGTCCCTTGAACATTTAGCCTGTTCTGGTAATGTTTTACTATGGTCCCCTGGACATTTAGCCTGTTCTGAGAATGTTTTACTATCGTCCCCTGAACATTTAGCCTGTTCTGGGAATGTTTTACTATGGTCCCTTGAACATTTAGCCTGTTCTGGTAATGTTTTACTATGGTCCCCTGGACATTTAGCCTGTTCTGAGAATGTTTTACTATCGTCCCCTGAACATTTAGCCTGTTCTGGGAATGTTTTACTATGGTCCCTTGGACATTTAGCCTGTTCTGGGAATGTTTTACTATGGTCCCCTGGACATTTAGCCTGTTCTGTGAATGTTTTACTATGGTCCCCTGAACATTTAGCCTGTTCTGGGAATGTTTTACTATGGTCCCCTGAACATTTAGCCTGTTCTGGGAATGTTTTACTATGGTCCCCTGGAAATTTAGCCTGTTCTGGGAATGTTTTACTATGGCCCCCTGAACATTTAGAATGTTCTGGGAATGTTTTACTATGGTCCCTGGACATTTAGCCTGTTCTGGGAATGTTTTACTATGGTCCCCTGAACATTTAGCTTGTTCTGGGAATGTTTTACTATGGACCCCTGAACATTTAGTTTGTTATGGGAATGTTTTACTCTGGTCCCCTGGACATTTAGCCTGTTCTGGGAATGTTTTACTATGGTCCCCTGGACATTTAGCCTGTTCTGGGAATGTTTTACTATGGTCCCCTGAACATTTAGCCTGTTCTGGGAATGTTTTACTATGGTCCCCTGGACATTTAGCCTGTTCTGGGAATGTTTTACTATGGTCCCTTGAACATTTAGCCTGTTCTGGTAATGTTTTACTATGGTCCCCTGGACATTTAGCCTGTTCTGGGAATGTTTTACTATGGTCCCTTGGACATTTAGCCTGTTCTGGGAATGTTTTACTATGGTCCCCTGGACATTTAGCCTGTTCTGGGAATGTTTTACTATGGTCCCCTGGACATTTAGCCTGTTCTGGGAATGTTTTACTATGGTCCCTTGAACATTTAGCCTGTTCTGAGAATGTTTTACTATGGTCCCCTGGACATTTAGCCTGTTCTGGGAATGTTTTACTATGGTCCCTTGGACATTTAGCCTGTTCTGGGAATGTTTTACTATGGTCCCCTGGACATTTAGCCTGTTCTGGGAATGTTTTACTATGGTCCCCTGGACATTTAGCTTGTTCTGGGAATGTTTTACTATGGTCCCCTGGACATTTAGCCTGTTCTGGGAATGTTTTACTATGGTCCCTTGGACATTTAGCCTGTTCTGGGAATGTTTTACTATGGTCCCCTGGACATTTAGCCTGTTCTGTGAATGTTTTACTATGGTCCCCTGAACATTTAGCCTGTTCTGGGAATGTTTTACTATGGTCCCCTGAACATTTAGCCTGTTCTGGGAATGTTTTACTATGGTCCCCTGGAAATTTAGCCTGTTCTGGGAATGTTTTACTATGGCCCCCTGAACATTTAGAATGTTCTGGGAATGTTTTACTATGGTCCCTGGACATTTAGCCTGTTCTGGGAATGTTTTACTATGGTCCCCTGAACATTTAGCTTGTTCTGGGAATGTTTTACTATGGACCCCTGAACATTTAGTTTGTTATGGGAATGTTTTACTCTGGTCCCCTGGACATTTAGCCTGTTCTGGGAATGTTTTACTATGGTCCCCTGGACATTTAGCCTGTTCTGGGAATGTTTTACTATGGTCCCCTGAACATTTAGCCTGTTCTGGGAATGTTTTACTATGGTCCCCTGGACATTTAGCCTGTTCTGGGAATGTTTTACTATGGTCCCTTGAACATTTAGCCTGTTCTGGTAATGTTTTACTATGGTCCCCTGGACATTTAGCCTGTTCTGGGAATGTTTTACTATGGTCCCTTGGACATTTAGCCTGTTCTGGGAATGTTTTACTATGGTCCCCTGGACATTTAGCCTGTTCTGGGAATGTTTTACTATGGTCCCCTGGACATTTAGCCTGTTCTGGGAATGTTTTACTATGGTCCCTTGAACATTTAGCCTGTTCTGAGAATGTTTTACTATGGTCCCCTGGACATTTAGCCTGTTCTGGGAATGTTTTACTATGGTCCCTTGGACATTTAGCCTGTTCTGGGAATGTTTTACTATGGTCCCCTGGACATTTAGCCTGTTCTGGGAATGTTTTACTATGGTCCCCTGGACATTTAGCTTGTTCTGGGAATGTTTTACTATGGTCCCCTGAACATTTAGCCTGTTCTGGGAATGTTTTACAATGGTCCCTTGGACATTTAGCCTGTTCTGGGAATGTTTTACTCTGGTCCCCTGGACATTTAGCCTGTTCTGGAAATGTTTTACTATGGTCCCCTGGACATTTAGCCTGTTCTGGGAATGTTTTACTATGGTCCCCTGGACATTTAGCCTGTTCTGGGAATGTTTTACTATGGTCCCCTGAACATTTAGCTTGTTCTGGGAATGTTTTACTATGGACCCCTGAACATTTAGTTTGTTATGGGAATGTTTTACTCTGGTCCCCTGGACATTTAGCCTGTTCTGGGAATGTTTTACTATGGTCCCCTGGACATTTAGCCTGTTCTGGGAATGTTTTACTATGGTCCCCTGAACATTTAGCCTGTTCTGGGAATGTTTTACTATGGTCCCCTGGACATTTAGCCTGTTCTGGGAATGTTTTACTATGGTCCCTTGAACATTTAGCCTGTTCTGGTAATGTTTTACTATGGTCCCCTGGACATTTAGCCTGTTCTGAGAATGTTTTACTATGGTCCCCTGGACATTTAGCCTGTTCTGGGAATGTTTTACTATGGTCCCCTGGACATTTAGCCTGTTCTGGGAATGTTTTACTATGGTCCCCTGGACATTTAGCCTGTTCTGGGAATGTTTTACTATGGTCCCCTGAACATTTAGCCTGTTCTGGGAATGTTTTACTATGGTCCCCTGTACATTTAGCCTGTTCTGGGAATGTTTTACTATGGTCCCTTGAACATTTAGCCTGTTCTGGTAATGTTTTACTATGGTCCCCTGGACATTTAGCCTGTTCTGAGAATGTTTTACTATGGTCCCCTGGACATTTAGCCTGTTCTGGGAATGTTTTACTATGGTCCCTTGGACATTTAGCCTGTTCTGGGAATGTTTTACTATGGTCCCCTGGACATTTAGCCTGTTCTGGGAATGTTTTACTATGGTCCCCTGGACATTTAGCTTGTTCTGGGAATGTTTTACTATGGTCCCCTGAACATTTACCCTGTTCTGGGAATGTTTTACAATGGTCCCTTGGACATTTAGCCTGTTCTGGGAATGTTTTACTCTGGTCCCCTGGACATTTAGCCTGTTCTGGGAATGTTTTACTATGGTCCCCTGGACATTTAGCCTGTTCTGGGAATGTTTTACTATGGTCCCCTGGACATTTAGCCTGTTCTGGGAATGTTTTACTATGGTCCCCTGAACATTTAGCTTGTTCTGGGAATGTTTTACTATGGACCCCTGAACATTTAGTTTGTTATGGGAATGTTTTACTCTGGTCCCCTGGACATTTAGCCTGTTCTGGGAATGTTTTACTATAGTCCCCTGGACATTTAGCCTGTTCTGGGAATGTTTTACTATGGTCCCCTGAACATTTAGCCTGTTCTGGGAATGTTTTACTATGGTCCCCTGGACATTTAGCCTGTTCTGGGAATGTTTTACTATGGTCCCTTGAACATTTAGCCTGTTCTGGTAATGTTTTACTATGGTCCCCTGGACATTTAGCCTGTTCTGAGAATGTTTTACTATGGTCCCCTGGACATTTAGCCTGTTCTGGGAATGTTTTACTATGGTCCCTTGGACATTTAGCCTGTTCTGGGAATGTTTTACTATGATCCCCTGGACATTTAGCCTGTTCTGGGAATGTTTTACTATGGTCCCCTGGACATTTAGCTTGTTCTGGGAATGTTTTACTATGGTCCCCTGAACATTTAGCCTGTTCTGGGAATGTTTTACAATGGTCCCTTGGACATTTAGCCTGTTCTGGGAATGTTTTACTCTGGTCCCCTGGACATTTAGCCTGTTCTGGGAATGTTTTACTATGGTCCCCTGGACATTTAGCCTGTTCTGGGAATGTTTTACTATGGTCCCCTGAACATTTAGCCTGTTCTGGGAATGTTTTACTATGGTCCCCTGGACATTTAGCCTGTTCTGGGAATGTTTTACTATGGTCCCTTGAACATTTAGCCTGTTCTGGTAATGTTTTACTATGGTCCCCTGGACATTTAGCCTGTTCTGAGAATGTTTTACTATCGTCCCCTGAACATTTAGCCTGTTCTGGGAATGTTTTACTATGGTCCCTTGGACATTTAGCCTGTTCTGGGAATGTTTTACTATGGTCCCCTGGACATTTAGCCTGTTCTGGGAATGTTTTACTATGGTCCCCTGGACATTTAGCTTGTTCTGGAAAGTTTTACGTTGGTCCCCTGAACATATAGCCTGTTCTGGGAATGTTTTACTATGGTCCCCTGAACATTTAGCCTGTTCTGGGAATGTTTTACTATGGTCCCCTGGACATTTAGCCTGTTCTGGGAATGTTTTACTATGGTCCCCTGAACATTTAGCCTGTTCTGGGAATGTTTTACTATGGCCCCCTGGACATTTAGCCTGTTCTGGGAATGTTTTACTATGGTCCCCTGAACATTTAGCCTGTTCTGGGAATGTTTTACTATGGCCCCCTGGACATTTAGCCTGTTCTGGTAATGTTTTACTATGGTCCCCTGGACATTTAGCCTGTTCTGAGAATGTTTTACTATCGTCCCCTGAACATTTAGCCTGTTCTGGGAATGTTTTACTATGGTCCCCTGGACATTTAGCCTGTTCTGGGAATGTTTTACTATCGTCCCCTGAACATTTAGCCTGTTCTGGGAATGTTTTACTATGGTCCCTTGGACATTTAGCCTGTTCTGGGAATGTTTTACTATGGTCCCCTGGACATTTAGCCTGTTCTGAGAATGTTTTACTATGGTCCCCTGAACATTTAGCTTGTTCTGGGAATGTTTTACTATGGACCCCTGAACATTTAGTTTGTTATGGGAATGTTTTACTCTGGTCCCCTGGACATTTAGCCTGTTCTGGGAATGTTTTACTATGGTCCCCTGGACATTTAGCCTGTTCTGGGAATGTTTTACTATGGTCCCCTGAACATTTAGCCTGTTCTGGGAATGTTTTACTATGGTCCCCTGGACATTTAGCCTGTTCTGGGAATGTTTTACTATGGTCCCTTGAACATTTAGCCTGTTCTGGTAATGTTTTACTATGGTCCCCTGGACATTTAGCCTGTTCTGAGAATGTTTTACTATGGTCCCCTGGACATTTAGCCTGTTCTGGGAATGTTTTACTATGGTCCCCTGGACATTTAGCCTGTTCTGGGAATGTTTTACTATGGTCCCCTGGACATTTAGCCTGTTCTGGGAATGTTTTACTATGGTCCCCTGAACATTTAGCCTGTTCTGGGAATGTTTTACTATGGTCCCCTGGACATTTAGCCTGTTCTGGGAATGTTTTACTATGGTCCCTTGAACATTTAGCCTGTTCTGGTAATGTTTTACTATGGTCCCCTGGACATTTAGCCTGTTCTGAGAATGTTTTACTATGGTCCCCTGGACATTTAGCCTGTTCTGGGAATGTTTTACTATGGTCCCTTGGACATTTAGCCTGTTCTGGGAATGTTTTACTATGGTCCCCTGGACATTTAGCCTGTTCTGGGAATGTTTTACTATGGTCCCCTGGACATTTAGCTTGTTCTGGGAATGTTTTACTATGGTCCCCTGAACATTTACCCTGTTCTGGGAATGTTTTACAATGGTCCCTTGGACATTTAGCCTGTTCTGGGAATGTTTTACTCTGGTCCCCTGGACATTTAGCCTGTTCTGGGAATGTTTTACTATGGTCCCCTGGACATTTAGCCTGTTCTGGGAATGTTTTACTATGGTCCCCTGGACATTTAGCCTGTTCTGGGAATGTTTTACTATGGTCCCCTGAACATTTAGCTTGTTCTGGGAATGTTTTACTATGGACCCCTGAACATTTAGTTTGTTATGGGAATGTTTTACTCTGGTCCCCTGGACATTTAGCCTGTTCTGGGAATGTTTTACTATAGTCCCCTGGACATTTAGCCTGTTCTGGGAATGTTTTACTATGGTCCCCTGAACATTTAGCCTGTTCTGGGAATGTTTTACTATGGTCCCCTGGACATTTAGCCTGTTCTGGGAATGTTTTACTATGGTCCCTTGAACATTTAGCCTGTTCTGGTAATGTTTTACTATGGTCCCCTGGACATTTAGCCTGTTCTGAGAATGTTTTACTATGGTCCCCTGGACATTTAGCCTGTTCTGGGAATGTTTTACTATGGTCCCTTGGACATTTAGCCTGTTCTGGGAATGTTTTACTATGATCCCCTGGACATTTAGCCTGTTCTGGGAATGTTTTACTATGGTCCCCTGGACATTTAGCTTGTTCTGGGAATGTTTTACTATGGTCCCCTGAACATTTAGCCTGTTCTGGGAATGTTTTACAATGGTCCCTTGGACATTTAGCCTGTTCTGGGAATGTTTTACTCTGGTCCCCTGGACATTTAGCCTGTTCTGGGAATGTTTTACTATGGTCCCCTGGACATTTAGCCTGTTCTGGGAATGTTTTACTATGGTCCCCTGAACATTTAGCCTGTTCTGGGAATGTTTTACTATGGTCCCCTGGACATTTAGCCTGTTCTGGGAATGTTTTACTCTGGTCCCCTGGACATTTAGCCTGTTCTGGGAATGTTTTACTATGGTCCCCTGGACATTTAGCCTGTTCTGGGAATGTTTTACTATGGTCCCCTGGACATTTAGCCTGTTCTGGGAATGTTTTACTATGGTCCCCTGGACATTTAGCCTGTTCTGGGAATGTTTTACTATGGTCCCCTGAACATTTAGCCTGTTCTGGGAATGTTTTACTATGGTCCCCTGGACATTTAGCCTGTTCTGGGAATGTTTTACTCTGGTCCCCTGGACATTTAGCCTGTTCTGGGAATGTTTTACTATGGTCCCCTGGACATTTAGCCTGTTCTGGGAATGTTTTACTATGGTCCCCTGGACATTTAGCCTGTTCTGGGAATGTTTTACTATGGTCCCCTGAACATTTAGCTTGTTCTGGGAATGTTTTACTATGGACCCCTGAACATTTAGTTTGTTATGGGAATGTTTTACTCTGGTCCCCTGGACATTTAGCCTGTTCTGGGAATGTTTTACTATAGTCCCCTGGACATTTAGCCTGTTCTGGGAATGTTTTACTATGGTCCCCTGAACATTTAGCCTGTTCTGGGAATGTTTTACTATGGTCCCCTGGACATTTAGCCTGTTCTGGGAATGTTTTACTATGGTCCCTTGAACATTTAGCCTGTTCTGGTAATGTTTTACTATGGTCCCCTGGACATTTAGCCTGTTCTGAGAATGTTTTACTATGGTCCCCTGGACATTTAGCCTGTTCTGGGAATGTTTTACTATGGTCCCTTGGACATTTAGCCTGTTCTGGGAATGTTTTACTATGATCCCCTGGACATTTAGCCTGTTCTGGGAATGTTTTACTATGGTCCCCTGGACATTTAGCTTGTTCTGGGAATGTTTTACTATGGTCCCCTGAACATTTAGCCTGTTCTGGGAATGTTTTACAATGGTCCCTTGGACATTTAGCCTGTTCTGGGAATGTTTTACTCTGGTCCCCTGGACATTTAGCCTGTTCTGGGAATGTTTTACTATGGTCCCCTGGACATTTAGCCTGTTCTGGGAATGTTTTACTATGGTCCCCTGAACATTTAGCCTGTTCTGGGAATGTTTTACTATGGTCCCCTGGACATTTAGCCTGTTCTGGGAATGTTTTACTATGGTCCCTTGAACATTTAGCCTGTTCTGGTAATGTTTTACTATGGTCCCCTGGACATTTAGCCTGTTCTGAGAATGTTTTACTATCGTCCCCTGAACATTTAGCCTGTTCTGGGAATGTTTTACTATGGTCCCTTGGACATTTAGCCTGTTCTGGGAATGTTTTACTATGGTCCCCTGGACATTTAGCCTGTTCTGGGAATGTTTTACTATGGTCCCCTGGACATTTAGCTTGTTCTGGAAAGTTTTACGTTGGTCCCCTGAACATATAGCCTGTTCTGGGAATGTTTTACTATGGTCCCCTGAACATTTAGCCTGTTCTGGGAATGTTTTACTATGGTCCCCTGGACATTTAGCCTGTTCTGGGAATGTTTTACTATGGTCCCCTGAACATTTAGCCTGTTCTGGGAATGTTTTACTATGGCCCCCTGGACATTTAGCCTGTTCTGGGAATGTTTTACTATGGTCCCCTGAACATTTAGCCTGTTCTGGGAATGTTTTACTATGGCCCCCTGGACATTTAGCCTGTTCTGGTAATGTTTTACTATGGTCCCCTGGACATTTAGCCTGTTCTGAGAATGTTTTACTATCGTCCCCTGAACATTTAGCCTGTTCTGGGAATGTTTTACTATGGTCCCCTGGACATTTAGCCTGTTCTGTGAATGTTTTACTATGGTCCCTTGGACATTTAGCCTGTTCTGGGAATGTTTTACTATGGTCCCCTGGACATTTAGCCTGTTCTGGGAATGTTTTACTATGGTCCCCTGGACATTTAGCTTGTTCTGGGAATGTTTTACTATGGTCCCCTGAACATTTAGCCTGTTCTGGGAATGTTTTACAATGGTCCCTTGGACATTTAGCCTGTTCTGGGAATGTTTTACTCTGGTCCCCTGGACATTTAGCCTGTTCTGGGAATGTTTTACTATGGTCCCCTGGACATTTAGCCTGTTCTGGGAATGTTTTACTATGGTCCCCTGAACATTTAGCCTGTTCTGGGAATGTTTTACTATGGTCCCCTGGACATTTAGCCTGTTCTGGGAATGTTTTACTATGGTCCCTTGAACATTTAGCCTGTTCTGGTAATGTTTTACTATGGTCCCCTGGACATTTAGCCTGTTCTGAGAATGTTTTACTATCGTCCCCTGAACATTTAGCCTGTTCTGGGAATGTTTTACTATGGTCCCTTGGACATTTAGCCTGTTCTGGGAATGTTTTACTATGGTCCCCTGGACATTTAGCCTGTTCTGTGAATGTTTTACTATGGTCCCCTGAACATTTAGCCTGTTCTGGGAATGTTTTACTATGGTCCCCTGAACATTTAGCCTGTTCTGGGAATGTTTTACTATGGTCCCCTGGAAATTTAGCCTGTTCTGGGAATGTTTTACTATGGCCCCCTGAACATTTAGCCTGTTCTGGGAATGTTTTACTATGGTCCCCTGGACATTTAGCCTGTTCTGGGAATGTTTTACTATGGTCCCCTGAACATTTAGCTTGTTCTGGGAATGTTTTACTATGGACCCCTGAACATTTAGTTTGTTATGGGAATGTTTTACTCTGGTCCCCTGGACATTTAGCCTGTTCTGGGAATGTTTTACTATGGTCCCCTGGACATTTAGCCTGTTCTGGGAATGTTTTACTATGGTCCCCTGAACATTTAGCCTGTTCTGGGAATGTTTTACTATGGTCCCCTGGACATTTAGCCTGTTCTGGGAATGTTTTACTATGGTCCCTTGAACATTTAGCCTGTTCTGGTAATGTTTTACTATGGTCCCCTGGACATTTAGCCTGTTCTGAGAATGTTTTACTATGGTCCCCTGGACATTTAGCCTGTTCTGGGAATGTTTTACTATGGTCCCTTGGACATTTAGCCTGTTCTGGGAATGTTTTACTATGGTCCCCTGGACATTTAGCCTGTTCTGGGAATGTTTTACTATGGTCCCCTGGACATTTAGCCTGTTCTGGGAATGTTTTACTCTGGTCCCCTGGACATTTAGCCTGTTCTGGGAATGTTTTACTATGGTCCCCTGGACATTTAGCCTGTTCTGGGAATGTTTTACTATGGTCCCCTGAACATTTAGCCTGTTCTGGGAATGTTTTACTATGGTCCCCTGGACATTTAGCCTGTTCTGGGAATGTTTTACTATGGTCCCTTGAACATTTAGCCTGTTCTGGTAATGTTTTACTATGGTCCCCTGGACATTTAGCCTGTTCTGAGAATGTTTTACTATCGTCCCCTGAACATTTAGCCTGTTCTGGGAATGTTTTACTATGGTCCCTTGGACATTTAGCTTGTTCTGGGAATGTTTTACTATGGACCCCTGAACATTTAGTTTGTTATGGGAATGTTTTACTCTGGTCCCCTGGACATTTAGCCTGTTCTGGGAATGTTTTACTATGGTCCCCTGGACATTTAGCCTGTTCTGGGAATGTTTTACTATGGTCCCCTGAACATTTAGCCTGTTCTGGGAATGTTTTACTATGGTCCCCTGGACATTTAGCCTGTTCTGGGAATGTTTTACTATGGTCCCTTGAACATTTAGCCTGTTCTGGTAATGTTTTACTATGGTCCCCTGGACATTTAGCCTGTTCTGAGAATGTTTTACTATGGTCCCCTGGACATTTAGCCTGTTCTGGGAATGTTTTACTATGGTCCCTTGGACATTTAGCCTGTTCTGGGAATGTTTTACTATGGTCCCCTGGACATTTAGCCTGTTCTGGGAATGTTTTACTATGGTCCCCTGGACATTTAGCCTGTTCTGGGAATGTTTTACTCTGGTCCCCTGGACATTTAGCCTGTTCTGGGAATGTTTTACTATGGTCCCCTGGACATTTAGCCTGTTCTGGGAATGTTTTACTATGGTCCCCTGAACATTTAGCCTGTTCTGGGAATGTTTTACTATGGTCCCCTGGACATTTAGCCTGTTCTGGGAATGTTTTACTATGGTCCCTTGAACATTTAGCCTGTTCTGGTAATGTTTTACTATGGTCCCCTGGACATTTAGCCTGTTCTGAGAATGTTTTACTATCGTCCCCTGAACATTTAGCCTGTTCTGGGAATGTTTTACTATGGTCCCTTGGACATTTAGCCTGTTCTGGGAATGTTTTACTATGGTCCCCTGGACATTTAGCCTGTTCTGGGAATGTTTTACTATGGTCCCCTGGACATTTAGCTTGTTCTGGGAAGTTTTAGGTTGGTCCCCTGAACATTTAGCCTGTTCTGGGAATGTTTTACTATGGTCCCCTGAACATTTAGCCTGTTCTGGGAATGTTTTACTATGGTCCCCTGGACATTTAGCCTGTTCTGGGAATGTTTTACTATGGTCCCCTGAACATTTAGCTTGTTCTGGGAATGTTTTACTATGGACCCCTGAACATTTAGTTTGTTATGGGAATGTTTTACTATGGTCCCCTGAACATTTAGCCTGTTCTGGGAATGTTTTACTATGGTCCCTTGGACATTTAGCCTGTTCTGGGAATGTTTTACTATGGTCCCCTGGACATTTAGCCTGTTCTGGGAATGTTTTACTATGGTCCCCTGAACATTTAGCCTGTTCTGGTAATGTTTTACTATGGTCCCCTGGACATTTAGCCTGTTCTGAGAATTTTTTACTATCGTCCCCTGAACATTTAGCCTGTTCTGGGAATGTTTTACTATGGTCCCTTGGACATTTAGCCTGTTCTGGGAATGTTTTACTATGGTCACCTGGACATTTAGCCTGTTCTGGGAATGTTTTACTATGGTCCCCTGGACATTTAGCTTGTTCTGGGAATGTTTTACTATGGTCCCCTGAACATTTAGCCTGTTCTGGGAATGTTTTACAATGGTCCCTTGGACATTTAGCCTGTTCTGGGAATGTTTTACTCTGGTCCCCTGGACATTTAGCCAGTTCTGGGAATGTTTTACTTTGGTCCCCTGGACATTTAGCCTGTTCTGGGAATGTTTTACTATGGTCCCCTGAACATTTAGCCTGTTCTGGGAATGTTTTACTATGGTCCCCTGGACATTTAGCCTGTTCTGGGAATGTTTTACTATGGTCCCTTGAACATTTAGCCTGTTCTGGTAATGTCTTACTATGGTCCCCTGGACATTTAGCCTGTTCTGAGAATGTTATACTATCGTCCCCTGAACATTTAGCCTGTTCTGGGAATGTTTTACTATGGTCCCCTGGACATTTAGCCTGTTCTGGGAATGTTTTACTATGGTCCCCTGGATATTTAGCCTGTTCTGAGAATGTTTTACTATCGTCCCGTGAACATTTAGCCTGTTCTGGGAATGTTTTACTATGGTCCCCTGGAAATTTAGCCTGTTCTAGGAATGTTTTACTATGGTCCCCTGGACATTTAGCCTGTTCTGGGAATGTTTTACTATGGTCCCCTGAACATTTAGCCTGTTCTGGGAATGTTTTACTATGGTCCCCTGGACATTTAGCCTGTTCTGGGAATGTTTTACTATGGTCCCCTGAACATTTAGCCTGTTCTGGGAATGTTTTACTATGGTCCCTTGGACATTTAGCCTGTTCTGGGAATGTTTTACTATGGTCCCTTGAACATTTAGCTTGTTCTGGGAATGTTTTACTATGGACCCCTGGACATTTAGCTTGTTCTGGGAATGTTTTACTATGGTCCCCTGAACATTTAGCCTGTTCTGGGAATGTTTTACAATGGTCCCTTGGACATTTAGCCTGTTCTGGGAATGTTTTACTCTGGTCCCCTGGACATTTAGCCAGTTCTGGGAATGTTTTACTTTGGTCCCCTGGACATTTAGCCTGTTCTGGGAATGTTTTACTATGGTCCCCTGGACATTTAGCCTGTTCTGGGAATGTTTTACTATGGTCCCCTGAACATTTAGCCTGTTCTGGGAATGTTTTACTATGATCCCTTGGACATTTAGCCTGTTCTGGGAATGTTTTACTATGGTCACCTGGACATTTAGCCTGTTCTGGGAATGTTTTACTATGGTCCCCTGGACATTTAGCTTGTTCTGGGAATGTTTTACTATGGTCCCCTGAACATTTAGCCTGTTCTGGGAATGTTTTACTATGGTCCCTTGGACATTTAGCCTGTTCTGGGAATGTTTTACTCTGGTCCCCTGGACATTTAGACAGTTCTGGGAATGTTTTACTTTGGTCCCCTGGACATTTAGCCTGTTCTGGGAATGTTTTACTATGGTCCCCTGAACATTTAGCCTGTTCTGGGAATGTTTTACTATGGTCCCCTGGACATTTAGCCTGTTCTGGGAATGTTTTACTATGGTCCCTTGAACATTTAGCCTGTTCTGGTAATGTTTTACTATGGTCCCCTGGACATTTAGCCTGTTCTGAGAATGTTTTACTATCGTCCCCTGAACATTTAGCCTGTTCTGGGAATGTTTTACTATGGTCCCCTGGACATTTAGCCTGTTCTGGGAATGTTTTACTATGGTCCCCTGGATATTTAGCCTGTTCTGAGAATGTTTTACTATCGTCCCCTGAACATTTAGCCTGTTCTGGGAATGTTTTACTATGGTCCCTTGGACATTTAGCCTGTTCTGGGAATGTTTTACTATGGTCACCTGGACATTTAGCCTGTTCTGGGAATGTTTTACTATGGTCCCCTGGACATTTAGCTTGTTCTGGGAATGTTTTACTATGGTCCCCTGAACATTTAGCCTGTTCTGGGAATGTTTTACAATGGTCCCTTGGACATTTAGCCTGTTCTGGGAATGTTTTACTCTGGTCCCCTGGACATTTAGCCAGTTCTGGGAATGTTTTACTTTGGTCCCCTGGACATTTAGCCTGTTCTGGGAATGTTTTACTATGGTCCCCTGAACATTTAGCCTGTTCTGGGAATGTTTTACTATGGTCCCCTGGACATTTAGCCTGTTCTGGGAATGTTTTACTATGGTCCCTTGAACATTTAGCCTGTTCTGGTAATGTTTTACTATGGTCCCCTGGACATTTAGCCTGTTCTGAGAATGTTATACTATCGTCCCCTGAACATTTAGCCTGTTCTGGGAATGTTTTACTATGGTCCCCTGGACATTTAGCCTGTTCTGGGAATGTTTTACTATGGTCCCCTGGATATTTAGCCTGTTCTGAGAATGTTTTACTATCGTCCCCTGAACATTTAGCCTGTTCTGGGAATGTTTTACTATGGTCCCCTGGAAATTTAGCCTGTTCTAGGAATGTTTTACTATGGTCCCCTGGACATTTAGCCTGTTCTGGGAATGTTTTACTATGGTCCCCTGAACATTTAGCCTGTTCTGGGAATGTTTTACTATGGTCCCCTGGACATTTAGCCTGTTCTGGGAATGTTTTACTATGGTCCCCTGAACATTTAGCCTGTTCTGGGAATGTTTTACTATGGTCCCTTGGACATTTAGCCTGTTCTGGGAATGTTTTACTATGGTCCCCTGAACATTTAGCTTGTTCTGGGAATGTTTTACTATGGACCCCTGGACATTTAGCTTGTTCTGGGAATGTTTTACTATGGTCCCCTGAACATTTAGCCTGTTCTGGGAATGTTTTACAATGGTCCAATGGACATTTAGCCTGTTCTGGGAATGTTTTACTCTGGTCCCCTGGACATTTAGCCAGTTCTGGGAATGTTTTACTTTGGTCCCCTGGACATTTAGCCTGTTCTGGGAATGTTTTACTATGGTCCCCTGGACATTTAGCCTGTTCTGGGAATGTTTTACTATGGTCCCCTGAACATTTAGCCTGTTCTGGGAATGTTTTACTATGGTCCCTTGGACATTTAGCCTGTTCTGGGAATGTTTTACTATGGTCACCTGGACATTTAGCCTGTTCTGGGAATGTTTTACTATGGTCCCCTGGACATTTAGCTTGTTCTGGGAATGTTTTACTATGGTCCCCTGAACATTTAGCCTGTTCTGGGAATGTTTTACAATGGTCCCTTGGACATTTAGCCTGTTCTGGGAATGTTTTACTCTGGTCCCCTGGACATTTAGACAGTTCTGGGAATGTTTTACTTTGGTCCCCTGGACATTTAGCCTGTTCTGGGAATGTTTTACTATGGTCCCCTGGACATTTAGCCTGTTCTGGGAATGTTTTACTATGGTCCCTTGAACATTTAGCCTGTTCTGGTAATGTTTTACTATGGTCCCCTGGACATTTAGCCTGTTCTGAGAATGTTTTACTCTGGTCCCCTGGACATTTAGACAGTTCTGGGAATGTTTTACAATGGTCCCTTGGACATTTAGCCTGTTCTGGGAATGTTTTACTCTGGTCCCCTGGACATTTAGACAGTTCTGGGAATGTTTTACTTTGGTCCCCTGGACATTTAGCCTGTTCTGGGAATGTTTTACTATGGTCCCCTGGACATTTAGCCTGTTCTGGGAATGTTTTACTATGGTCCCTTGAACATTTAGCCTGTTCTGGGAATGTTTTACTATGGTCCCCTGGACATTTAGCCTGTTCTGAGAATGTTTTACTATCGTCCCCTGAACATTTAGCCTGTTCTGGGAATGTTTTACTATGGTCCCCTGGACATTTAGCCTGTTCTGGGAATGTTTTACTATGGTCCCCTGGATATTTAGCCTGTTCTGAGAATGTTTTACTATCGTCCCCTGAACATTTAGCCTGTTCTGGGAATGTTTTACTATGGTCCCCTGGAAATTTAGCCTGTTCTAGGAATGTTTTACTATGGTCCCCTGGACATTTAGCCTGTTCTGGGAATGTTTTACTATGGTCCCCTGAACATTTAGCCTGTTCTGGGAATGTTTTACTATGGTCCCCTGGACATTTAGCCTGTTCTGGGAATGTTTTACTATGGTCCCCTGAACATTTAGCCTGTTCTGGGAATGTTTTACTATGGTCCCTTGGACATTTAGCCTGTTCTGGGAATGTTTTACTATGGTCCCCTGAACATTTAGCTTGTTCTGGGAATGTTTTACTATGGACCCCTGAACATTTAGTTTGTTATGGGAATGTTTTACTATGGTCCCCTGAACATTTAGCCTGTTCTGGGAATGTTTTACTCTGGTCCCCTGGACATTTAGCCTGTTCTGGGAATGTTTTACTATGGTCCCCTGGACATTTAGCCTGTTCTGGGAATGTTTTACTATGGTCCCCTGAACATTTAGCCTGTTCTGGGAATGTTTTACTATGGTCCCCTGGACATTTAGCCTGTTCTGGGAATGTTTTACTATGGTCCCTTGAACATTTAGCCTGTTCTGGTAATGTTTTACTATGGTCCCCTGGACATTTAGCCTGTTCTGAGAATGTTTTACTATCGTCCCCTGAACATTTAGCCTGTTCTGGGAATGTTTTACTATGGTCCCTTGGACATTTAGCCTGTTCTGGGAATGTTTTACTATGGTCCCCTGGACATTTAGCCTGTTCTGGGAATGTTTTACTATGGTCCCCTGGACATTTAGCTTGTTCTGGGAATGTTTTACTATGGTTCCCTGAACATTTAGCCTGTTCTGGGAATGTTTTACAATGGTCCCTTGGACATTTAGCCTGTTCTGGGAATGTTTTACTCTGGTCCCCTGGACATTTAGCCAGTTCTGGGAATGTTTTACTATGGTCCCCTGGATATTTAGCCTGTTCTAGGAATGTTTTACTATGGTCCCCTGGACATTTAGCCTGTTCTGGGAATGTTTTACTATGGTCCCCTGAACATTTAGCCTGTTCTGGGAATGTTTTACTATGGTCCCCTGGACATTTAGCCTGTTCTGGGAATGTTTTACTATGGTCCCCTGAACATTTAGCCTGTTCTGGGAATGTTTTACTATGGTCCCCTGGACATTTAGCCTGTTCTGGGAATGTTTTACTATGGTCCCTTGAACATTTAGCCTGTTCTGGTAATGTTTTACTATGGTCCCCTGAACATTTAGCCTGTTCTGGGAATGTTTTACTATGGTCCCCTGGAAATTTAGCCTGTTCTAGGAATGTTTTACTATGGTCCCCTGGACATTTAGCCTGTTCTGGGAATGTTTTACTATGGTCCCCTGAACATTTAGCCTGTTCTGGGAATGTTTTACTATGGTCCCCTGGACATTTAGCCTGTTCTGGGAATGTTTTACTATGGTCCCCTGAACATTTAGCCTGTTCTGGGAATGTTTTACTATGGTCCCTTGGACATTTAGCCTGTTCTGGGAATGTTTTACTATGGTCCCCTGAACATTTAGCTTGTTCTGGGAATGTTTTACTATGGACCCCTGGACATTTAGCTTGTTCTGGGAATGTTTTACTATGGTCCCCTGAACATTTAGCCTGTTCTGGGAATGTTTTACAATGGTCCCTTGGACATTTAGCCTGTTCTGGGAATGTTTTACTCTGGTCCCCTGGACATTTAGCCAGTTCTGGGAATGTTTTACTTTGGTCCCCTGGACATTTAGCCTGTTCTGGGAATGTTTTACTATGGTCCCCTGGACATTTAGCCTGTTCTGGGAATGTTTTACTATGGTCCCCTGAACATTTAGCCTGTTCTGGGAATGTTTTACTATGGTCCCTTGGACATTTAGCCTGTTCTGGGAATGTTTTACTATGGTCACCTGGACATTTAGCCTGTTCTGGGAATGTTTTACTATGGTCCCCTGGACATTTAGCTTGTTCTGGGAATGTTTTACTATGGTCCCCTGAACATTTAGCCTGTTCTGGGAATGTTTTACAATGGTCCCTTGGACATTTAGCCTGTTCTGGGAATGTTTTACTCTGGTCCCCTGGACATTTAGACAGTTCTGGGAATGTTTTACTTTGGTCCCCTGGACATTTAGCCTGTTCTGGGAATGTTTTACTATGGTCCCCTGGACATTTAGCCTGTTCTGGGAATGTTTTACTATGGTCCCTTGAACATTTAGCCTGTTCTGGTAATGTTTTACTATGGTCCCCTGGACATTTAGCCTGTTCTGAGAATGTTTTACTCTGGTCCCCTGGACATTTAGACAGTTCTGGGAATGTTTTACAATGGTCCCTTGGACATTTAGCCTGTTCTGGGAATGTTTTACTCTGGTCCCCTGGACATTTAGACAGTTCTGGGAATGTTTTACTTTGGTCCCCTGGACATTTAGCCTGTTCTGTGAATGTTTTACTATGGTCCCCTGGACATTTAGCCTGTTCTGGGAATGTTTTACTATGGTCCCTTGAACATTTAGCCTGTTCTGGTAATGTTTTACTATGGTCCCCTGGACATTTAGCCTGTTCTGAGAATGTTTTACTATCGTCCCCTGAACATTTAGCCTGTTCTGGGAATGTTTTACTATGGTCCCCTGGACATTTAGCCTGTTCTGGGAATGTTTTACTATGGTCCCCTGGATATTTAGCCTGTTCTGAGAATGTTTTACTATCGTCCCCTGAACATTTAGCCTGTTCTGGGAATGTTTTACTATGGTCCCCTGGAAATTTAGCCTGTTCTAGGAATGTTTTACTATGGTCCCCTGGACATTTAGCCTGTTCTGGGAATGTTTTACTATGGTCCCCTGAACATTTAGCCTGTTCTGGGAATGTTTTACTATGGTCCCCTGGACATTTAGCCTGTTCTGGGAATGTTTTACTATGGTCCCCTGAACATTTAGCCTGTTCTGGGAATGTTTTACTATGGTCCCTTGGACATTTAGCCTGTTCTGGGAATGTTTTACTATGGTCCCCTGAACATTTAGCTTGTTCTGGGAATGTTTTACTATGGACCCCTGGACATTTAGCTTGTTCTGGGAATGTTTTACTATGGTCCCCTGAACATTTAGCCTGTTCTGGGAATGTTTTACAATGGTCCCTTGGACATTTAGCCTGTTCTGGGAATGTTTTACTCTGGTCCCCTGGACATTTAGCCAGTTCTGGGAATGTTTTACTTTGGTCCCCTGGACATTTAGCCTGTTCTGGGAATGTTTTACTATGGTCCCCTGGACATTTAGCCTGTTCTGGGAATGTTTTACTATGGTCCCTTGAACATTTAGCCTGTTCTGGTAATGTTTTACTATGGTCCCCTGGACATTTAGCCTGTTCTGAGAATGTTTTACTATCGTCCCCTGAACATTTAGCCTGTTCTGGGAATGTTTTACTATGGTCCCCTGGACATTTAGCCTGTTCTGGGAATGTTTTACTATGGTCCCTTGAACATTTAGCCTGTTCTGGTAATGTTTTACTATGGTCCCCTGAACATTTAGCCTGTTCTGGGAATGTTTTACTATGGTCCCCTGAACATTTAGCCTGTTCTGGGAATGTTTTACTATGGTCCCCTGGACATTTAGCCTGTTCTGGGAATGTTTTACTATGGTCCCTTGAACATTTAGCCTGTTCTGGTAATGTTTTACTATGGTCCCCTGAACATTTAGCCTGTTCTGGGAATGTTTTACTATGGTCCCCTGGAAATTTAGCCTGTTCTAGGAATGTTTTACTATGGTCCCCTGGACATTTAGCCTGTTCTGGGAATGTTTTACTATGGTCCCCTGAACATTTAGCCTGTTCTGGGAATGTTTTACTATGGTCCCCTGGACATTTAGCCTGTTCTGGGAATGTTTTACTATGGTCCCCTGAACATTTAGCCTGTTCTGGGAATGTTTTACTATGGTCCCTTGGACATTTAGCCTGTTCTGGGAATGTTTTACTATGGTCCCCTGAACATTTAGCTTGTTCTGGGAATGTTTTACTATGGACCCCTGGACATTTAGCTTGTTCTGGGAATGTTTTACTATGGTCCCCTGAACATTTAGCCTGTTCTGGGAATGTTTTACAATGGTCCCTTGGACATTTAGCCTGTTCTGGGAATGTTTTACTCTGGTCCCCTGGACATTTAGCCAGTTCTGGGAATGTTTTACTTTGGTCCCCTGGACATTTAGCCTGTTCTGGGAATGTTTTACTATGGTCCCCTGGAAATTTAGCCTGTTCTGGGAATGTTTTACTATGGTCCCCTGGACATTTAGCCTGTTCTGGGAATGTTTTACTATGGTCCCCTGAACATTTAGCCTGTTCTGGGAATGTTTTACTATGGTCCCTTGGACATTTAGCCTGTTCTGGGAATGTTTTACTATGGTCCCCTGAACATTTAGCTTGTTCTGGGAATGTTTTACTATGGACCCCTGGACATTTAGCTTGTTCTGGGAATGTTTTACTATGGTCCCCTGAACATTTAGCCTGTTCTGGGAATGTTTTACAATGGTCCCTTGGACATTTAGCCTGTTCTGGGAATGTTTTACTCTGGTCCCCTGGACATTTAGCCAGTTCTGGGAATGTTTTACTTTGGTCCCCTGGACATTTAGCCTGTTCTGGGAATGTTTTACTATGGTCCCCTGGACATTTAGCCTGTTCTGGGAATGTTTTACTATGGTCCCCTGAACATTTAGCCTGTTCTGGGAATGTTTTACTATGGTCCCTTGGACATTTAGCCTGTTCTGGGAATGTTTTACTATGGTCACCTGGACATTTAGCCTGTTCTGGGAATGTTTTACTATGGTCCCCTGGACATTTAGCTTGTTCTGGGAATGTTTTACTATGGTCCCCTGAACATTTAGCCTGTTCTGGGAATGTTTTACAATGGTCCCTTGGACATTTAGCCTGTTCTGGGAATGTTTTACTCTGGTCCCCTGGACATTTAGACAGTTCTGGGAATGTTTTACTTTGGTCCCCTGGACATTTAGCCTGTTCTGGGAATGTTTTACTATGGTCCCCTGGACATTTAGCCTGTTCTGGGAATGTTTTACTATGGTCCCTTGAACATTTAGCCTGTTCTGGTAATGTTTTACTATGGTCCCCTGGACATTTAGCCTGTTCTGAGAATGTTTTACTCTGGTCCCCTGGACATTTAGACAGTTCTGGGAATGTTTTACAATGGTCCCTTGGACATTTAGCCTGTTCTGGGAATGTTTTACTCTGGTCCCCTGGACATTTAGACAGTTCTGGGAATGTTTTACTTTGGTCCCCTGGACATTTAGCCTGTTCTGGGAATGTTTTACTATGGTCCCCTGGACATTTAGCCTGTTCTGGGAATGTTTTACTATGGTCCCTTGAACATTTAGCCTGTTCTGGTAATGTTTTACTATGGTCCCCTGGACATTTAGCCTGTTCTGAGAATGTTTTACTATCGTCCCCTGAACATTTAGCCTGTTCTGGGAATGTTTTACTATGGTCCCCTGGACATTTAGCCTGTTCTGGGAATGTTTTACTATGGTCCCCTGGATATTTAGCCTGTTCTGAGAATGTTTTACTATCGTCCCCTGAACATTTAGCCTGTTCTGGGAATGTTTTACTATGGTCCCCTGGAAATTTAGCCTGTTCTAGGAATGTTTTACTATGGTCCCCTGGACATTTAGCCTGTTCTGGGAATGTTTTACTATGGTCCCCTGAACATTTAGCCTGTTCTGGGAATGTTTTACTATGGTCCCCTGGACATTTAGCCTGTTCTGGGAATGTTTTACTATGGTCCCCTGAACATTTAGCCTGTTCTGGGAATGTTTTACTATGGTCCCTTGGACATTTAGCCTGTTCTGGGAATGTTTTACTATGGTCCCCTGAACATTTAGCTTGTTCTGGGAATGTTTTACTATGGACCCCTGAACATTTAGTTTGTTATGGGAATGTTTTACTATGGTCCCCTGAACATTTAGCCTGTTCTGGGAATGTTTTACTCTGGTCCCCTGGACATTTAGCCTGTTCTGGGAATGTTTTACTATGGTCCCCTGGACATTTAGCCTGTTCTGGGAATGTTTTACTATGGTCCCCTGAACATTTAGCCTGTTCTGGGAATGTTTTACTATGGTCCCCTGGACATTTAGCCTGTTCTGGGAATGTTTTACTATGGTCCCTTGAACATTTAGCCTGTTCTGGTAATGTTTTACTATGGTCCCCTGGACATTTAGCCTGTTCTGAGAATGTTTTACTATCGTCCCCTGAACATTTAGCCTGTTCTGGGAATGTTTTACTATGGTCCCTTGGACATTTAGCCTGTTCTGGGAATGTTTTACTATGGTCCCCTGGACATTTAGCCTGTTCTGGGAATGTTTTACTATGGTCCCCTGGACATTTAGCTTGTTCTGGGAATGTTTTACTATGGTTCCCTGAACATTTAGCCTGTTCTGGGAATGTTTTACAATGGTCCCTTGGACATTTAGCCTGTTCTGGGAATGTTTTACTCTGGTCCCCTGGACATTTAGCCAGTTCTGGGAATGTTTTACTATGGTCCCCTGGATATTTAGCCTGTTCTAGGAATGTTTTACTATGGTTCCCTGGACATTTAGCCTGTTCTGGGAATGTTTTACTATGGTCCCCTGAACATTTAGCCTGTTCTGGGAATGTTTTACTATGGTCCCCTGGACATTTAGCCTGTTCTGGGAATGTTTTACTATGGTCCCCTGAACATTTAGCCTGTTCTGGGAATGTTTTACTATGGTCCCCTGGACATTTAGCCTGTTCTGGGAATGTTTTACTATGGTCCCCTGAACATTTAGCTTGTTCTGGGAATGTTTTACTATGGACCCCTGAACATTTAGTTTGTTCTGGGAATGTTTTACTCTGGTCCCCTGGACATTTAGCCTGTCCTGGGAATGTTTTACTATGGTCCCCTGGATATTTAGCCTGTTCTAGGAATGTTTTACTATGGTCCCCTGGACATTTAGCCTGTTCTGGGAATGTTTTACTATGGTCCCCTGGACATTTAGCTTGTTCTGGGAATGTTTTACTATGGACCCCTGAACATTTAGTTTGTTATGGGAATGTTTTACTATGGTCCCCTGAACATTTAGCCTGTTCTGGGAATGTTTTACTCTGGTCCCCTGGACATTTAGCCTGTTCTGGGAATGTTTTACTATGGTCCCCTGGACATTTAGCCTGTTCTGGGAATGTTTTACTATGGTCCCCTGAACATTTAGCCTGTTCTGGGAATGTTTTACTATGGTCCCCTGGACATTTAGCCTGTTCTGGGAATGTTTTACTATGGTCCCTTGAACATTTAGCCTGTTCTGGTAATGTTTTACTATGGTCCCCTGGACATTTAGCCTGTTCTGAGAATGTTTTACTATCGTCCCCTGAACATTTAGCCTGTTCTGGGAATGTTTTACTATGGTCCCTTGGACATTTAGCCTGTTCTGGGAATGTTTTACTATGGTCCCCTGGACATTTAGCCTGTTCTGGGAATGTTTTACTATGGTCCCCTGGACATTTAGCTTGTTCTGGGAATGTTTTACTATGGTTCCCTGAACATTTAGCCTGTTCTGGGAATGTTTTACAATGGTCCCTTGGACATTTAGCCTGTTCTGGGAATGTTTTACTCTGGTCCCCTGGACATTTAGCCAGTTCTGGGAATGTTTTACTATGGTCCCCTGGATATTTAGCCTGTTCTAGGAATGTTTTACTATGGTCCCCTGGACATTTAGCCTGTTCTGGGAATGTTTTACTATGGTCCCCTGAACATTTAGCCTGTTCTGGGAATGTTTTACTATGGTCCCCTGGACATTTAGCCTGTTCTGGGAATGTTTTACTATGGTCCCCTGAACATTTAGCCTGTTCTGGGAATGTTTTACTATGGTCCCCTGGACATTTAGCCTGTTCTGGGAATGTTTTACTATGGTCCCCTGAACATTTAGCTTGTTCTGGGAATGTTTTACTATGGACCCCTGAACATTTAGTTTGTTCTGGGAATGTTTTACTCTGGTCCCCTGGACATTTAGCCTGTCCTGGGAATGTTTTACTATGGTCCCCTGGATATTTAGCCTGTTCTAGGAATGTTTTACTATGGTCCCCTGGACATTTAGCCTGTTCTGGGAATGTTTTACTATGGTCCCCTGAACATTTAGCCTGTTCTGGGAATGTTTTACTATGGTCCCCTGGACATTTAGCCTGTTCTGGGAATGTTTTACTATGGTCCCCTGAACATTTAGCCTGTTCTGGGAATGTTTTACTATGGTCCCCTGGACATTTAGCCTGTTCTGGGAATGTTTTACTATGGTCCCCTGAACATTTAGCTTGTTCTGGGAATGTTTTACTATGGACCCCTGAACATTTAGTTTGTTCTGGGAATGTTTTACTCTGGTCCCTTGGACATTTAGCCTGTCCTGGGAATGTTTTACTATGGTCCCCTGGACATTTAGCCTGTTCTGGGAATGTTTTACTATGGTCCCCTGAACATTTAGCCTGTTCTGGGAATGTTTTACTATGGTCCCCTGGACATTTAGCCTGTTCTGGGAATGTTTTACTATGGTCCCTTGAACATTTAGCCTGTTCTGGTAATGTTTTACTATGGTCCCCTGGACATTTAGCCTGTTCTGAGAATGTTTTACTATCGTCCCCTGAACATTTAGCCTGTTCTGTGAATGTTTTACTCTGGTCCCTTGGACATTTAGCCTGTTCTGGGAATGTTTTACTATGGTCCCCTGGACATTTAGCCTGTTCTGGGAATGTTTTACTATAGTCCCCTGGACATTTAGCTTGTTCTGGGAATGTTTTACTATGGTCCCCTGAACATTTAGCCTGTTCTGGGAATGTTTTACAATGGTCCCCTGGACATTTAGCCTGTTCTGAGAATGTTTTACTATCGTCCCCTGAACATTTAGCCTGTTCTGGGAATGTTTTACTATGGTCCCTTGGACATTTAGCCTGTTCTGGGAATGTTTTACTATGGTCCCCTGGACATTTAGCCTGTTCTGGGAATGTTTTACTATGGTCCCCTGGACATTTAGCTTGTTCTGGGAATGTTTTACTATGGTCCCCTGAACATTTAGCCTGTTCTGGGAATGTTTTACTATGGTCCCCTGAACATTTAGCCCATTCTGGGAATGTTTTACTATGGTCCCCTGGACATTTAGCCTGTTCTGGGAATGTTTTACTATGGTCCCCTGGACATTTAGCTTGTTCTGGGAATGTTTTACTCTGGTCCCCTGAACATTTAGCCTGTTCTGGGAATGTTTTACTATGGTCCCCTGAACATTTAGCCTGTTCTGGGAATGTTTTACTATGGTCCCCTGGACATTTAGCCTGTTCTGGGAATGTTTTACTATGGTCCCCTGAACATTTAGCCTGTTCTGGGAATGTTTTACTATGGCCCCCTGGACATTTAGCCTGTTCTGGGAATGTTTTACTATGGTCCCCTGAACATTTAGCCTGTTCTGGGAATGTTTTACTATGGCCCCCTGGACATTTAGCCTGTTCTGGGAATGTTTTACTATGGTCCCCTGAACATTTAGCCTGTTCTGGGAATGTTTTACTATGGTCCCCTGGACATTTAGCCTGTTCTGGGAATGTTTTACTATGGTCCCCTGGACATTTAGCCTGTTCTGGGAATGTTTTGCTATGGTCCCCTGGACATTTAGCCTGTTCTGGGAATGTTTTACTATGGTCCCCTGGACATTTAGCCTGTTCTGGGAATGTTTTACTATGGTCCCCTGGACATTTAGCCTGTACTGGGAATGTTTTACTATGGTCCCCTGGACATTTAGCCTGTTCTGGGAATGTTTTACTATGGTCCCTTGAACATTTAGCCTGTTCTTGTAATGTTTTACTATGGTCCCCTGGACATTTAGCCTGTTCTGGGAATGTTTTACTATGGTCCCCTGGACATTTAGCCTGTACTGGGAATGTTTTACTATGGTCCCCTGGACATTTAGCCTGTTCTGGGAATGTTTTACTATGGTCCCTTGAACATTTAGCCTGTTCTTGTAATGTTTTACTATGGTCCCCTGGACATTTAGCCTGTTCTGAGAATGTTTTACTATCGTCCCCTGAACATTTAGCCTGTTCTGGAAATGTTTTACTATGGTCCCCTGAACATTTAGCCTGTTCTGGGAATATTTTCCTCTGGTCCCCTGGACATTTAGCCTGTTCTGTGACTGTTTTACTATGGTCCCCTGGACATTTAGCCTGTTCTGTGAATGTTTTACTATGGTCCCCTGGATATTTAGCCTGTTCTGGGAATGTTTTACTCTGGTCCCTTGGACATTTAGCTTGTTCTGGGAATGTTTTTCTATGGTCCCCTGGACATTTAGCCTGTTCTGGGAATGTTTTACTATTGTCCCCTGGATATTTAGCCTGTTCTGGGAATGTTTTACTATGGTCCCCTGGACATTTAGCCTGTTCTGGGAATGTTTTACTATGGTCCCCTGGATATTTAGCCTGTTCTAGGAATGTTTTACTATGGTCCCCTGGACATTTAGCCTGTTCTGGGAATGTTTTACTATGGTCCCCTGAACATTTAGCCTGTTCTGGGAATGTTTTACTATGGTCCCCTGGACATTTAGCCTGTTCTGGGAATGTTTTACTATGGTCCCCTGAACATTTAGCTTGTTCTGGGAATGTTTTACTATGGACCCCTGAACATTTAGTTTGTTATGGGAATGTTTTACTATGGTCCCCTGAACATTTAGCCTGTTCTGGGAATGTTTTACTCTGGTCCCCTGGACATTTAGCCTGTTCTGGGAATGTTTTACTATGGTCCCCTGGACATTTAGCCTGTTCTGGGAATGTTTTACTATGGTCCCCTGAACATTTAGCCTGTTCTGGGAATGTTTTACTATGGTCCCCTGGACATTTAGCCTGTTCTGGGAATGTTTTACAATGGTCCCTTGGACATTTAGCCTGTTCTGGGAATGTTTTACTATGGTACCCTGGACATTTAGCCTGTTCTGGGAATGTTTTACTGTGGTCCCCTGGACATTTAGCCTGTTCTGGGAATGTTTTACTATGGTCCCCTGAACATTTAGCTTGTTCTGGGAATGGTTTACTAAGGTACCCTGAACATTTAGCTTGTTCTGGGAATGTTTTACTATGGTCCCCTGGACATTTAGCCTGTTCTGGGAATGTTTTACTATGGTCCCCTGAACATTTAGCTTGTTCTGGGAATGTTTTACTAAGGTCCCCTGGACATTTAGCCTGTTCTGGGAATGTTTTACTATAGTCCCCTGGACATTTAGCCTGTTCTGTGAATGTTTTACTATGGTCCCCTGAACATTTAGCCTGTTCTGGGAATGTTTTACTATGGTCCCCTGAACATTTAGCCTGTTCTGGGAATGTTTTACTATGGTCCCCTGGAAATTTAGCCTGTTCTGGGAATGTTTTACTATGGTCCCCTGAACATTTAGCCTGTTCTGGGAATGTTTTACTATGGTCCCCTGAACATTTAGCTTGTTCTGGGAATGTTTTACTATGGTCCCCTGGACATTTAGCCTGTTCTGGGAATGTTTTACTATGGTCCCCTGGACATTTAGCTTGTTCTGGGAATGTTTTACTATGGTCCCCTGAACATTTAGCCTGTTCTGGGAATGTTTTACAATGGTCCCTTGGACATTTAGCCTGTTCTGGGAATGTTTTACTCTGGTCCCCTGGACATTTAGCCAGTTCTGGAAATGTTTTACTTTGGTCCCCTGGACATTTAGCCTGTTCTGGGAATGTTTTACTATGGTCCCCTGAACATTTAACCTGTTCTGGGAATGTTTTACTATGGTCCCCTGGACATTTAGCCTGTTCTGGGAAGGTTTTACTATGGTCCCCTGGACATTTAGCCTGTTCTGGGAATGTTTTACTATGGTCCCCTGGACATTTAGCTTGTTCTGGGAATGTTTTACTATGGTCCCCTGAACATTTAGCCTGTTCTGGGAATGTTTTACAATGGTCCCTTGGACATTTAGCCTGTTCTGGGAATGTTTTACTATGGTACCCTGGACATTTAGCCTGTTCTGGGAATGTTTTACTGTGGTCCCCTGGACATTTAGCCTGTTCTGGGAATGTTTTACTATGGTCCCCTGAACATTTAGCTTGTTCTGGGAATGGTTTATTAAGGTACCCTGAACATTTAGCTTGTTCTGGGAATGTTTTACTATGATCCCCTGGACATTTAGCCTGTTCTGGGAATGTTTTACTATGGTCCCCTGAACTTTTAGCCTGTTCTGGGAATGTTTTACTATGGCCCCCTGGACATTTAGCCTGTTCTGGGAATGTTTTACTATGGTCCCCTGGACATTTAGCCTGTTCTGGGAATGTTTTACTATGGTCCCCTGGACATTTAGCCTGTTCTGGGAATGTTTTACTATGGTCCCCTGGACATTTAGCCTGTTCTGGGAATGTTTTACTATGGTCCCCTGGACATTTAGCCTGTTCTGGGAATGTTTTACTATGGTCCCCTGAACATTTAGCTTGTTCTGGGAATGTTTTACTAAGGTCCCCTGGACATTTAGCCTGTTCTGGGAATGTTTTACTATAGTCCCCTGGACATTTAGCCTGTTCTGTGAATGTTTTACTATGGTCCCCTGAACATTTAGCCTGTTCTGGGAATGTTTTACTATGGTCCCCTGAACATTTAGCCTGTTCTGGGAATGTTTTACTATGGTCCCCTGGAAATTTAGCCTGTTCTGGGAATGTTTTACTATGGTCCCCTGGACATTTAGCCTGTTCTGGGAATGTTTTACTATGGTCCCCTGAACATTTAGCTTGTTCTGGGAATGTTTTACTATGGTCCCCTGAACATTTAGTTTGTTCTGGGAATGTTTTACTATGGTCCCCTGAACATTTAGCCTTTTCTGGGAATGTTTTACTCTGGTCCCCTGGACATTTAGCCTGTTCTGGGAATGTTTTACTATGGTCCCCTGGACATTTAGCCTGTTCTGGGAATGTTTTACTATGGTCCCTTGAACATTTAGCCTGTTCTGGTAATGTTTTACTATGGTCCCCTGGACATTTAGCCTGTTCGGAGAATGTTTTACTATCGTCCCCTGAACATTTAGCCTGTTCTGGGAATGTTTTACTATGGTCCCTTGGACATTTAGCCTGTTCTGGGAATGTTTTACAATGGTCCCTTGGACATTTAGCCTGTTCTGGGAATGTTTTACTATGGTACCCTGGACATTTAGCCTGTTCTGGGAATGTTTTACTGTGGTCCCCTGGACATTTAGCCTGTTCTGGGAATGTTTTACTATGGTCCCCTGAACATTTAGCTTGTTCTGGGAATGGTTTACTAAGGTACCCTGAACATTTAGCTTGTTCTGGGAATGTTTTACTATGGTCCCCTGGACATTTAGCCTGTTCTGGGAATGTTTTACTATGGTCCCCTGAACATTTAGCCTGTTCTGGGAATGTTTTACTATGGCCCCCTGGACATTTAGCCTGTTCTGGGAATGTTTTACTATGGTCCCCTGGACATTTAGCTTGTTCTGGGAATGTTTTACTCTGGTCCCCTGGACATTTAGCCTGTTCTGTGACTGTTTTACTATGGTCCCCTGGACATTTAGCCTGTTCTGGGAATGTTTTACTATCGTCCCCTGAACATTTAGCCTGTTCTGGGAATGTTTTACTATGGTCCCCTGAACATTTAGCCTGTTCTGGGAATGTTTTACTATGGTCCCCTGGATATTTAGCCTGTTCTGGGAATGTTTTACTCTGGTCCCTTGGACATTTAGCTTGTTCTGGGAATGTTTTACTATGGTCCCCTGGACATTTAGCCTGCTCTGGGAATGTTTTACTATGGTCCCCTGGATATTTAGCCTGTTCTGGGAATGTTTTACTATGGTCCCCTGGACATTTAGCCTGTTCTGGGAATGTTTTACTATGGTCCCCTGGATATTTAGCCTGTTCTAGGAATGTTTTACTATGGTCCCCTGGATATTTAGCCTGTTCTATGAATGTTTTACTATGGTCCCCTGGACATTTAGCCTGTTCTGGGAATGTTTTACTATGGTCCCCTGGACATTTAGCCTGTTCTGGGAATGTTTTACTATGGTCCCCTGGACATTTAGCCTGTTCTAAGAATGTTTTACTCTGGTCCCCTGGACATTTAGCCTGTTCCGGGGAATGTTTTACTATGGTCCGCTGGATATTTAGCCTTTTCTGGGAATGTTTTACAATGGTCCCCTGGACATTTAGCCTGTTCTGGGAATGTTTTACTATGGTCCCCTGGACATTTAGCCTGTTCTAAGAATGTTTTACTATGGTCCCCTGGACATTTAGCCTGTTCTGGGAATGTTTTACTATGGTCCCCTGGACATTTAGCTTGTTCTGGGAATGTTTTACTATGGTCCCCTGAACATTTAGCCTGTTCTGGGAATGTTTTACTATGGTCCCCTGAACATTTAGCCTGTTCTGGGAATGTTTTACTATGGTCCCCTGGACATTTAGCCTGTTCTGGGAATGTTTTACAATGGTCCCCTGGACATTTAGCCTGTTCTGGGAATGTTTTACTATGGTCCCCTGGACATTTAGCCTGTTCTGGGAATGTTTTACTATGGTCCCTTGGACATTTAGCCTGTTCTGGGAATGTTTTACTATGGTCCCCTGGACATTTAGCCTGTTCTGGGAATGTTTTACTATGGTCCCCTGGACATTTAGCCTGTTCTGGGAATGTTTTACTATGGTCCCCTGGACATTTAGCCTGTTCTGGGAATGTTTTACTATGGTCCCCTGGACATTTAGCCTGTTCTGGGAATGTTTTACTATGGTCCCCTGGACATTTAGCCTGTTCTGGGAATGTTTGACTATGGTCCCCTGGACATTTAGCTTGTTCTGGGAATGTTTGACTATGTTCCCCTGGACATTTAGCTTGTTCTGGGAATGTTTGACTATGGTCCCCTGGACATTTAGCTTGTTCTGGGAATGTTTTACTATGGTCCCCTGGACATTCTCCTGGGAGGTTTTATTTACAATCTGAAACAGAATATATTGGATATTTGGAGGTCTTTTTTATAACTTCCTTAAAACGTTCACTGAATGTTCCAGCAATAACTCTGCTAGCTTAGGATAACTTTTTGAACAAATAGGACACGTGGTTAATGTATTTGCTTAGGCATTAACCATGATCTTCTGTTCTCTAACTATGGAATTAGTTCACTACGCCACCAGGAGGCAGCTAGCATGCCATATTTTTACTCATACAAGCTGTTAATTTTAGTCTATTCAAACAGACTCCATTTTAAAGTAAACAAGCACTCATTAAGACCATGTGTGACCAAATATTGGCCAACACACCTGAACACAATTAACAAAGTAGAGGATAGAGTTTTGTTGACACTGAGAACCAAAAGTAAACATTTTTAAATAACATTCTTTGAACGTTACTAATGTCTTCGTGTGGTTTTATGGAATGTTTTCATAATGTTCTGAGAACATGACGTTAAGTAGAGCAATGAGGAAAATCCCACAGAAGAATGTTGTTTCTTAACGTTCTCTGAACTATTCCCAATATCAAACCAGTTGGAGAAAGTTTCTTGAACATAACCAAAAAATGTATTACATTTAACCAGATTTACATTTTTAGGAAACAGTCTGTTAATTAAAGTAATGAAATACCAATAAAATACATTATTTTGTCAAGTTCCTTAAATGTGCTGAGAATGTTCCAAAGCCAAGCAACTATTCTATAACATCCCTAGAAATTTGTGGGAAGGTTGTATGCAAAATAACCATGGGACAACCACGCTCTCACCAAGCTCTAAGAAACATATGGTTCTCAGAACGTTATGTGCTAGCTGGGACAGGAGGTGGAGGAGGACTGTTTTCCTTCTCAGCATATGACCCCTCTGCTGTCATATGACCTCTGAGAAATGCAGTGTTTAGTAATTTGTAACCACTTTCTCTTCCAAAGAGAGGTCAGAGCTGGAGGGTGTGTGTGCGTGTGTGTGAGTGAGAAGCGGAGGTTGTTCGGTGTACTATACTCGAGTGATGAGTAGCCCAACCTTGCGTGAGAACTAAATAATTGTGTTAGCTCCCAGACTTAGGCTTTAGCTCAGTGGGCTAATACTACAGTGCATTGCAAAAGTATTCATCCCCCTTGGCATTTTTCCTATTTTGTTGCATTACAACCTGTAATTTAAATAGATATTTATTTGGATTTCATGTAACGGACATACACAAAATAGTCCAAATTGGTGAAGTGAAAAAATTACTTTATTACTACAAATTGTTTCTACAAAATAAAAAACTGAAAAGTGGTGTGTGCATATGTGTTCACCCTCTTTGCTATGAAACCCCTAAATAAGATCTGGTGCAACCAATTACCTTCAGAAGTCACATAATTAGCTAAATAAAGTCCACCTGTGTGCAATCTAAGTGTCACATGATCTCAGTATATAAACACCTGTTCTGAAAGGCCCCAGAGTCTGCAACACCACCAAGCAAGCGGCACCATGAAGACCAAGGATTTCGCCAAACAGGTCAGGGACAAAGCTGTGGGGAAGTACAAAACAGGGTTGGGTTATAAAAAAATATCCGAAACTTTGAACATCCCACGGAGCACCATTAAATCCATTATTAAAAAATGGAAAGAATATGCCACCACAACAAACCTGCCAAGAGAGGGCCGCCCACCAAAACTCACAGACCAGGCAAGGAGGGCATTAATCAGAGAGGCAACAAAGAGACCAAAGATAACCCTGAAGGAGCTGCAGAGCTACAGAGTATCTGTTCCATAGGACCACTTTAAGCCATACACTCCACAGAGCTGGGCTTTACGGAAGAGTGGCCAGAAAAAAGCCATTGCTTAAAGTAAAAAAAGAATCAAACACGTTTGGTGTTCGCCAAAAGGCATGGAAGAAAGAACTCTGGTCAGATGAGACTAAAATTGAGCTTTTTGGCCATCAAGTAAAACACTATGAATGGTGCCTCTCATCACCCTGAGAATACCATCCCCACAGTGAAGCATGGCAGTGGCATGCTTCCAGCAGGACAATGACCCTAAGCATACTGCTAAAGCAACACTTGAGTGGTATAAGGGGAAACATTTAAATGTCCTGGAAGGGTCTAGTCAAAGCCCAGACCTGAATCCAATTGAGAATCTGTGGTATGACTTAAAGACTGCTCTTCACCAGCAGAACCCATCCAACTTGAAGGAGCTGAAGCAGTATTGCCTTGAAGAATGAGCAAAAATCCCAGTGGCTAGATGTACCAAGCTTATAGAGACATACTCCAAGAGACTGCAGCTCTATTTCCTGCAAAGGTGGCACTATAAAGTATTTGATTTGGGGGGGGGTGAATAGTTATGTACGCTCAAGTTCTGTTTTTTTGTCTTATTTCTTGTTTGCTTCACAATAAATATTTTGCATCTTCAAAGTGGTAGGCATATTGGTAGGCATATTGTGTAAATCAAATGATATAAACTCCGCAAAAATCTATTTTAATTCCAGGTTGTAGGAAATAGGAAAAATACCAAGGTAGGTGAATACTTCTTCAAGCCACTGTACATGTAGGTGTGCAGAGGACCCAGGTGTACCCTCATTGGCCTTCCAATAAATCATATCACAATCATGCTGAAGAAAACTTTTTCAGCAAACAAAAGGAACCTTTTCAAATGACCAAACCCATTATTGCTTAGCTTTAGGCAGGAGTTAAAGTGAAGCGACCATCTTTTGCAGCTACTTTCAAGTTGCTGTAGCCGATCTTTGTTCCATTCTGCAGCAGTTGAATCAGTCCAAGGCTCTTTTTTTTTCTCGCTCAAACGAATGTAAATGCAAGCACACAACACACACAGTCGGAGCAAGCGAAGAGGAGAGAGCGGGTGTTGGTGCTGTGTATTCAGTGCTGGCACTCGCATTATCACAACTCCCCCTCCGGCCCTCTTTCCATTTCCCCCTCGATCTGCCGCGTTTCTGATTGTTTTTGAGCACAGAGGAAGCCGAGCCAGCGTTATCTTGAAGACAGAAAGAGATGCCTGCGCTAACTTTCTTATAAACGCTGTTGTTTCAGAGGTGCCTGTAAATCGCTGCTGCTGTACAGTCATTCATATCAGTAAGGTTGTCCAACGCAGCTCTCAAAAAAGACTACTAACCCTGTCCTATTCACATCACCCTGTTGGTAGACGATCAGTAAATTAAGATAAGATAGCCTTGGTTAGAACACAGCCTGTTAAGAGAGAGGTAAGGAGAGATGATGGGGAGGGGGGGGGGGGGGGGGCAGTGAAAGAAAGGGGGTCAAAGAGGGAGCTAAAGAGATGGATGAGGGAGCGGGAGAGAAAGACAGAATGAGTTAGTGAGTGAGAGAGAACCCTTACTCGCATATCATTACCCCTACTGCTACCACCACCACTACTACTATTACTACTGTTAGTCTCACCATGGTTGTTATATGTGTACTTGTAAGTTATATGTGTACAATGTAAGTCATTTAACTTGCCATGACAATAAAGTCAACTAAATTGAATTGAGTAAATTAAAGAGAGGGATGTAGAGGGGAAGACTGGTCCTGAATGCATTAAGGGGCTCGTGATGACTGACAGAGGTCAGAAGGTCATTGGGATTAAGTTAATGGTCCATTGATAATAACATTATTACAAGGTTATAATAGCGAATAAGCACAGAGCCTTGCGTGGCCTATTGATGGGGCTGACTGGTGCAGGGAAGGATGAGTCATCACTAAAGCCTTAAGCCTTTCCTTAATTAAAAATACCTGTCGAATTAATTCAAATCAATCCAAATGACTACTGCCACCAACACGTTTAATTAAGGTAGGCTTTTAATCACATACTGCCCCTGTTGAATCTGCGTTGGCCTAGTCTTTGGAGGCTTCAACAGAACAGACACAGATCCTAAAGTTTCCTTCGTTTTCTCGCACCTCTTCCCTCCAATCCTCTCCCATCCCATTCTTTCCTCTCCTGTCCACTCCTCTAGACCTCTCCCATCCCGTCCTCTCCTCTCCTGTCAACTCCTCTAAACCTCTCCCATCCCGTCCTCTCCTCTCCTGTCCACTCCTCTAGACCTCTCCCATCCCGTCCTCTCCTCTCCTGTCCACTCCTCTAAACCTCTCCCATCCCGTCCTCTCCTCTCCTGTCCACTCCTCTAGACCTCTCCCATCCTTTCCTCTCCTCTCCTGTCCACTACTCTAGACCTATCCCATCCCGTTCTCTCCTGTCCACTCCTCTAGACCTCTCCCATCCCGCCCTCTCCTCTCCTGTCCACTCCTCTAGACCTCTCCCATCCAGCCCTCTCCACTCCTCTAGACCTCTCCCATCCCGTCCTCTCCCCTCCTGTCCACTCCTCTAGACCTCTCCCATCCTGTCCACTCCTCTAGACCTCTCCCATCCAGTCCTCTCCTCTCCTGTCCACTCCTCTAGACCTTTCCTCTCCTGTCCACTCCTCTAGACCTCTCCTCTCCTGTCCAATCCTCTAGACCTCTCCCATCCAGTCCTCTCCTATCCTGTCCACTCCTCTAGAACTCTCCCATCCCGTCCTCTCCTCTCATCTCCACTCCTCTAGACCTCTCCCATCCAGGCCTCTCCTCTCCTGTCCACTCCTCTAGACCTCTCCCACCCCCTTTTCTCCTCTCCTGTCCACTCCTCTAGATCTCTCCCATCCATTCCTCCCCTCTCCTGTCCACTACTCTAGACCTCTCCCATCCAGCCCTCTCCACTCCTCTAGACCTCTCCCATCCCGTCCTCTCCCCTCCTGTACACTCCTCTAGACCTCTCCCATCCTGTCCACTCCTCTAGACCTCTCCCATCCAGTCCTCTCCTCTCCTGTCCACTCCTCTAGACCTTTCCTCTCCTGTCCACTCCTCTAGACCTCTCCCATCCAGTCCTCGCCTCTCCTTTCCACTCCTCTAGACCTCTCCTCTCCTGTCCACTCCTCTAGACCTCTCCTCTCCTGTCCACTCCTCTAGACCTCTCCCATCCAGTCCTCGCCTCTCCTTTCCACTCCTCTAGACCTCTCCCATCCTCTCCTCTCCTGTCCACTCCTCTAGACCTCTCCACTCCTGTCCACTCCACTAGACCTCTCCCATCCTGTCCACTCCTGTAGACCTCTCCCATCCAGGCCTCTCCTGTCCACTCCTCTAGACCTCTCCTCTCCTGTCCACTCCTCTAGACCTCTCCCATCCCGTTCTCTCCTCTCCTGTCCACTCCTCTAGACCTTTCCTCTCCTGTCCACTCCTCTAGACCTCTCCCATCCAGTCCTCGCCTCTCCTTTCCACTCCTCTAGACCTCTCCTCTCCTGTCCACTCCTCTAGACCTCTCCCATCCAGTCCTCTCCTCTCCTGTCCACTCCTCTAGACCTCTCCCATCCAGTCCTCTCCACTCCTCTAGACCTCTCCCATCCAGTCCTCTCCTCTCCTTTCCACTCCTCTAGACCTCTCCTCTCCTGTCCACTCCTCTAGACCTCTCCCATCCAGTCCTCTCCTCTCCTGTCCACTCCTCTAGACCTCTCCAAACCAGTCCTCTCCTCTCCTGTCCACTCCTCTAGACCTCTCCCATCCAGTCCTCGCCTCTCCTTTCCACTCCTCTAGACCTCTCCTCTCCTGTCCACTCCTCTAGACCTCTCCCATCCTGTCCTCTCCTGTCCACTCCTCTAGACCTCTCCCATCCTGTCCACACCTCTAGACCTCTCCCATCCAGTCCTCTCCTCTCCTGTCCACTCCTCTAGACTTCTCCCATCCCGTCCTCTCCTTTCCTGTCCACTCCTCTAGACCTCTCTCATCCCGTTCTCTCCACTAGATCTCTCCCATCCTGTTCTCTCCTCTAGACCTCTCCCATCCAATTCTTTCCTCTCCTGTCCTCTCCTCTAGACCTCTCCCATCCAGTCCTCTCTTCTCCTGTCCACTCCTCTAGACCTCTCCTCTCCTGTCCACTCCTCTAGACCTCTCCCATCCAGTCCTCTCCCATCCTGTCCACTCCTCTAGACCTCTCCTCTCCTGTCCACTCCTCTAGACCTCTCCTCTCCTGTCCACTCCTCTAGACCTCTCCCATCCCGTTCTCTCCCATCCAGTCCACTCCTCTAGACCTCTCCCATCCCGTTCTCTCCCATCCTGTCCACTCCTCTAGACCTCTCCCATCCCGTTCTCTCCCATCCTGTCCACTCCTCTAAACCTCTCCCATCCTGTCCACTCCTCTAGACCTCTCCCATCCAGTCCTCTCCTCTCCTGTCCACTCCTCTAGACCTCTCCTCTCCTGTCCACTCCTCTAGACCTCTCCCATCCAGTCCTCTCCTCTCCTGTCCACTCCTCTAGACCTCTCCCATCCAGTCCTCTCGTCTCCTTTCAACTCCTCTAGACCTCTCCCCTCCTGTCCACTCCTATAGACCTCTCCCATCCAGTCCTCTCCTCTCCTGTCCACTCCTCTAGACCTCTCCCATCCTGTCCACTCCTCTAGACCTCTCCCATCCTGTCCACTCCTCTAGACCTCTCCTCTCCTGTCCACTCCTCTAGACCTCTCCTGTCCTGTCCACTCCTCTAGACCTCTCCCATCCCATTCTCTCCCATCCAGTCCACTCCTCTAGACCTCTCCCATCCCGTTCTCTCCCATCCTGTCCACTCCTCTCCCATCCCGTTCTCTCCCATCATGTCCACTCCTCTAGTCCTCTCCCATCCAGTCCTCTCCTCTCCTGTCCACTCCTCTAGACCTCTCCTCTCCTGTCCACTCCTCCAGACTTCTCCCATCCAGTCCTCTCCTCTCCTGTCCACTCCTCTAGACCTCTCCCATCCATTCCTCTCCTCTCCTGTCCACTCCTCTAGACCTCTCCCATCCAGTCCTCTCATCTCCTGTCCACTCCTCTAGACCTCTCCCATCCTGTCCACTCCTCTAGACCTCTCCCATCCAGTCCTCTCCTGTCCACTCCTCTAGACCTCTCCACTCTTGTCCACTTCTCTCCTGTCCACTCCTCTAGACCTCTCCCATCCAGTCCTCTCCTCTCCTGTCCACTCCTCTAGACCTCTCCCATCCAGTCCTCTCGTCTCCTTTCCACTCCTCTAGACCTCTCCTCTCCTGTCCACTCCTCTAGACCTCTCCCATCCAGTCCGCTCCTCTCCTCTCCTGTCCACTCCTCTAGACCTCTCCCATCCTGTCCACTCCTCTAGACCTCTCCCATCCTGTCCACTCCTCTAGACCTCTCCTCTCCTGTCAACTCCTCTAGACCTATCCCATGCCGTCCTCTCCTCTCCTGTCACCTCCTCTAGACCTCTCCCATCCCGTCCTCTCCTCTCCTGTCCACTCCTCTAGACCTCTCCCATCCAGTCCTCTCCTCTCCTGTCCACTCCTCTAGACCTCTCCCATCCAGTCCTCTCCTCTCCTGTCCACTCCTCTAGACCTCTCCCATCCAGTCCTCTCCTCTCCTGTCCACTCCTCTAGACCTCTCCCATCCAGTCCTCTCCTCTCCTGTCCACTCCTCTAGACCTCTCCCATCCAGGCCTCTCCTCTCCTGTCCACTCCTCTAGACCTCTCCCATCCCCTTTTCTCCTCTCCTGTCCACTCCTCTAGATCTCTCCCATCCCATCCTCTCCTCTCCTGTCCACTCCTCTAGACCTCTCCCATCCAGCCCTCTCCACTCCTCTAGACCTCTCCCATCCCGTCCTCTCCCCTCCTGTCCACTCCTCTAGACCTCTCCCATCCAGTCCTCTCCTCTCCTGTCCACTCCTCTAGACCTCTCCCATCCAGTCCTCTCCTCTCCTGTCCACTCCTCTAGACCTCTCCCATCCAGTCCTCTCCACTCCTCTAGACCTCTCCCATCCCGTACTCTCCCCTCCTGTCCACTCCTCTAGACCTCTCCCATCCAGTCCTCTCCTCTCCTGTCCACTCCTCTAGACCTCTCCAAACCAGTCCTCTCCTCTCCTGTCCACTCCTCTAGACCTCTCCCATCCAGTCCTCGCCTCTCCTTTCCACTCCTCTAGACCTCTCCTCTCCTGTCCACTCCTCTAGACCTCTCCCATCCTGTCCTCTCCTGTCCACTCCTCTAGACCTCTCCCATCCTGTCCACACCTCTAGACCTCTCCCATCCAGTCCTCTCCTCTCCTGTCCACTCCTCTAGACTTCTCCCATCCCGTCCTCTCCTTTCCTGTCCACTCCTCTAGACCTCTCTCATCCCGTTCTCTCCACTAGATCTCTCCCATCCTGTTCTCTCCTCTAGACCTCTCCCATCCAATTCTTTCCTCTCCTGTCCTCTCCTCTAGACCTCTCCCATCCAGTCCTCTCTTCTCCTGTCCACTCCTCTAGACCTCTCCTCTCCTGTCCACTCCTCTAGACCTCTCCCATCCAGTCCTCTCCCATCCTGTCCACTCCTCTAGACCTCTCCTCTCCTGTCCACTCCTCTAGACCTCTCCTCTCCTGTCCACTCCTCTAGACCTCTCCCATCCCGTTCTCTCCCATCCTGTCCACTCCTCTAGACCTCTCCCATCCCGTTCTCTCCCATCCTGTCCACTCCTCTAGACCTCTCCCATCCCGTTCTCTCCCATCCTGTCCACTCCTCTAAACCTCTCCCATCCTGTCCTCTCCTCTCCTGTCCACTCCTCTAGACCTCTCCTCTCCTGTCCACTCCTCTAGACCTCTCCCATCCAGTCCTCTCCTCTCCTGTCCACTCCTCTAGACCTCTCCCATCCAGTCCTCTCGTCTCCTTTCAACTCCTCTAGACCTCTCCCCTCCTGTCCACTCCTATAGACCTCTCCCATCCAGTCCTCTCCTCTCCTGTCCACTCCTCTAGACCTCTCCCATCCTGTCCACTCCTCTAGACCTCTCCCATCCTGTCCACTCCTCTAGACCTCTCCCCTCCTGTCCACTCCTATAGACCTCTCCCATCCAGTCCTCTCCTCTCCTGTCCACTCCTCTAGACCTCTCCTCTCCTGTCCACTCCTCTAGACCTCTCCTGTCCTGTCCACTCCTCTAGACCTCTCCCATCCCATTCTCTCCCATCCAGTCCACTCCTCTAGACCTCTCCCATCCCGTTCTCTCCCATCCTGTCCACTCCTCTCCCATCATGTCCACTCCTCTAGTCCTCTCCCATCCAGTCCTCTCCTCTCCTGTCCACTCCTCTAGACCTCTCCTCTCCTGTCCACTCCTCCAGACCTCTCCCATCCAGTCCTCTCCTCTCCTGTCCACTCCTCTAGACCTCTCCCATCCATTCCTCTCCTCTCCTGTCCACTCCTCTAGACCTCTCCCATCCAGTCCTCTCATCTCCTGCCCACTCCTCTAGACCTCTCCCATCCTGTCCACTCCTCTAGACCTCTCCCATCCAGTCCTCTCCTGTCCACTCCTCTAGACCTCTCCACTCTTGTCCACTCCTCTCCTGTCCACTCCTCTAGACCTCTCCCATCCAGTCCTCTCCTCTCCTGTCCACTCCTCTAGACCTCTCCCATCCAGTCCTCTCGTCTCCTTTCCACTCCTCTAGACCTCTCCTCTCCTGTCCACTCCTCTAGACCTCTCCCATCCAGTCCTCTCCTCTCCTGTCCACTCCTCTAGACCTCTCCCATCCTGTCCACTCCTCTAGACCTCTCCCATCCTGTCCACTCCTCTAGACCTCTCCTCTCCTGTCCACTCCTCTAGACCTCTCCTGTCCTGTCCACTCCTCTAGACCTCTCCTATCCCGTTCTCTCCCATCCAGTCCACTCCTCTAGACCTCTCCCATCCCGTTCTCTCCCATCCTGTCCACTCCTCTCCCATCCCGTTCTCTCCCATCATGTCCACTCCTCTAGTCCTCTCCCATCCAGTCCTCTCCTCTCCTGTCCACTCCTCTAGACCTCTCCTCTCCTGTCCACTCCTCCAGACCTCTCCCATCCAGTCCTCTCCTCTCCTGTCCACTCCTCTAGACCTCTCCCACCCAGTCCTCTCCTCTCCTGTCCACTCCTCTAGACCTCTCCCATCCAGTCCTCTCATCTCCTGCCCACTCCTCTAGACCTCTCCCATCCTGTCCACTCCTCTAGACCTCTCCCATCCAGTCCTCTGCTGTCCACTCCTCTAGACCTCTCCACTCCTGTCCACTCCTCTAGACCTCTCCCATCCAGTCCTCTCCTCTCCTCTCCTGTCCACTCCTCTAGACCTCTCCCATCCAGTCCTCTGCTGTCCACTCCTCTAGACCTCTCCTCTCCTGGCCACTCCTCTAGACCTCTCCCATCCCGTCCTCTCCTGTCCACTCCTCTAGACCTCTCCCATCCCGTTCTCTCCTCTAGATCTCTCCCATCCTGTCCTCTCCTCTAGACCTCTCCCATCCCATTCTCTCCTCTCCTGTCCACTCCTCTAGACCTCTCCTCTCCTGTCCGCTCCTCTAGACCTCTCCCATCCTGTCCTCTCCTCTCCTGTCCACTCCTCTAGACCTCTCCCATCCAGTCCTCGCCTCTCCTGTCCACTCCTCTAGACCTCTCCCATCCTGTCCTCTCATGTCCACTCCTCTAGACCTCTCCCATCCTGTCCACTCCTCTAGATCTCTCCCATCCAGTCCTCTCCTCTCCTCTCCACTCCTCTAGACCTCTCCTCTCCTGTCCACTCCTCTAGACCTCTCCCATCCAGTCCTCTCCTGTCCACTCCTCTAGACCTCTCCCATCCCGTTCTCTCCTCTCCTGTCCACTCCTCTAGACCTCTCCTCTCCTGTCCACTCCTCTAGACCTTACCTCTCCTGTCCACTCCTCTAGACCTCTCCTCTCCTGTCCACTCCTCTAGACCTCTCCTCTCCTGTCCACTCCTCTAGACCTCTCCTCTCCTGTCCACTCCTCTAGACCTCTCCTCTAGACCTCTCCACTCCTCTAGACCTCTCCTCTCCTGTCCACTCCTCTAGACCTCTCCCATCCCGTTCTCTCCCGTTCTTGTGTCTGTTAGGGGTAGCAGATGGTAGCTGTTACTTACCAGAGAGAGCAGCGATGTGTGTGTGTGTACGTAGCCATACGTAAAGCCTTCTGTCTCACACCCTAGCCTACCCTCTGTGTCCGACAATGTGTGTGGAACGGTGTGAATATCAATTGGTAAGTCATAAAGATTCTAGACTTCCAGAGGTCAATTTGTGGATTGATATCGTTCTATAGGTTAAGCCATGTATGGTATTAATGTCAGTTTAGTATCTGGCAGCTAAATCATGGAGATGCACACTAGGGGTGTGAGACAAGACACTCCCCACACACACACACACAATTCACACTACACCTCAGAATCCCTCTCTTACTGCTTCTCTCTCTCTTATAATATGCAGCCAAGGGCCCCTAGAGACGGCACTCTCCGATTTCCTTTGTAGAGCAGAATAATGCGATCCTTTCAGTGAGGCTCCCTCCCCCGCTTTAGTCTGAGATTGATTGCAAACACCTTAGCCCCGCTTCTACTCCCTCTCTCTCTGAAGGCCTAGTGCTTCGGCACCGCATTGCGTAGCGTCCTGAAAGGCCTCCGCTGAATTTATTAGTTTCGAGGTTATTTAATCCACCTGAAAGTCCCCCCTCCCACTTCCTGCCCAAACTAGAATCTGCGCGTCTCCGCTACAAGCACTTTACTCACACAGCCCGACCTCCCCCTTGACAGACACATGCACATAAATAAATACTGTATACACGCCTAGGTTCGAGAATGTGTGCGCGCGCACGTCTTTATGACAGCAGTAAACAATGTATGTAGAGAGCGTGCAGGTCCCCCTCCCTTCGCCTCTCAACAGATGCGCCCGGGTACTGCCGCCAAGGCTTCCTTTATCTCCCTCCCCTCTCCACACGCCCCTCCGCGCTCCAGAGCCTCCAATGTCACAGCGAATAGATAAACTGGGGATTAGCCCACGTGGTAGCACCAATCTGATGACGAGAAGGAAATAATTACCCCACTAATGTCATTTTTAGTTTTTTAATTAAGTAGCCTACACACGTTTCACCCCAAAAAAGACAAGGAGAGGGAAAATCTAGCCAAACCTCGCTAATTGGTGTGGCAGAAGAGAAAACGTTACCGGTTTGCTTAATTGATCATGTTAGCCTACATCAAAAAACGGTTGGATTATTTCTAATATTGATGGCTGGTTTTGGATATAGCCGCTAGCCTACATTTCAAATAGGCATACTTTATCGGACCATGCTAGCACACGAATAAAGGGGCTATACATAGGATAGTCATTATTTTTGGAAATCAAATCAAATATGACGGGGGAAACGTGTTGCCTAGGAGATACTTTAATATCCTTATACTTAGGACATAAAACACCGGAGGTAAATCAACAAGACCGAAAAACGTTCATTTTGATGAGCTAGAAAAGGACTACAGATTAAACAACATGCATCTGGCGCAAACAGGCTTTCCTGCGGATAGTCAGGCGCTGCTATGCAGGGGTAGATTGTGTCAACTTGTTGGCGGTGTTTGTTAGCCTGCATGGCTTTGTAAAACACCGATCTGGATATTACGCAAACACAAACCAGCACATATGACAAGCAGCACACCACACATATAATTAATATTTCGCTATTTCAAGGCAAACAACAACCACGGAATAATAAAATAGGTCCTATTTGCCCCCCACATTCTGACGGACTTTTCTACTTAACTACAGAGAACTGTGTGTGTGAAGGGAAGGGCGTAGTGGAAATATAAGCGTTTGGGATCCTGGGGACAAGGGTTAGCCTACTTTTGACTCGAACCAAACTATTCCTGCTGGCAACAAATCGCATCCTCTTCCTCTTTAAAAAACAAGATCAACGAGGATGGAAAGTATAGTGCCCTGAGAGCGGAGCGGAACGAGAGAGCCAGCGTGGCAAGTTAAAACCAAGATTAAATACGCACACAAACCACCGAGCCGACTGCAAGAGAAAAAACTGTGAAAGCTGTGTGGGAGCACTGTATTTCTAGACTAGATTATCCAAAATCGAGAGGTAGGTTATTCATAGTGGCAAATGTCAATAGTAAAATATTTTTCAGACCAAATGAATAGGTGACAAACGGTGTTTTTCCATAGTCCTGGTTGGAAGAATCCCGGACAAGGGAGGAATCCTACAACCAGAATTTCTGGAAAAACTGGGAATTTGGGGAAAATTTCAGAATTTCACAAACCTAAAAATGGAAATGATTTAGATGAATAAAATACGATAAAGGTTCACTTTTATTGCGATTTATTTAAATGAACTTTTTTGTAAAATATAAATACAAATAAGTGTATTTAATTACAAAGTTTAAACACTTACATTGCCTAAACAAACAAACCAAACACCCCAGTCAGAAAAACAGTTACTGAAATGGTCATCTTATTTACAAGTTCAAGCATGAATCTCACTCTTCAATTGAAATGTCTTGTAGTATTTTACATTTATATTTTACAAAAAACCCACATCAAATATCTGAATTCCTCATTGTCATAAATAAGAGACAAATAAAGCTAGGTTTTTAGACAATGTTGAAAATAAAATCCCCAAATCTTTGGGATGAGCCATGAGTGCTAAAATGTTTTTGTCACAGTTCACCTCTATATATATATATCTATCAAAGTCCAATGGGTCGGTAAAGCTCAAATCAAGTGCACTGCCATGATCCAAAGTCAAACAATGACCTGTTCACTAGCCTAGTCAACCCAAACAGTGTCAAAACCCACAACCTGACCACAACATGACAACCAAAGCAGCAGATATACAGTATGGATATACATACATATATATATATATATATATATATATATATATATATATAGAACAAATTAAATCGGTATACATATATAATATATTTATTTTAAAAATGCAGTTTGTGTGGCGCTGGGGTCTGTTTCCTCTTTGAAGGGATACTGTCCAGTATTCAACATCCAGTCCTCACAGGGCAGGGGAACGTACACATGGAGCATGTGTGTGTGTTGGCTACGTCCCAATACTCTCAACTTCCTCCCAAAGTGTTCACTTCCCTTCACCGATTTGAAAGGAAAGGACTGGTATAAGAAACATGGTGGAAAACTACCACTAGCCAAATAACTGCACCAGATTTGTGGGAACTAGTGAAGGAGTGTCCACTTCAGGAGAAAGTAGATCTTATTGAGAGTCACCCTCTGTGTGTGTATCTCAGGGTCACGAGCGGGCTTTAGCTTTGACCCGGGCCCCTTTGGGCTCCCATCGGCTGTCCAAACACTCTAGCGAGGAGCCCAGCAGCGCAGCCAGCTCCGAGCTGGTCTCAACCAGGTCCAGCAGCTCCTTGCTGTCGGGGAGGAAGGCGGCGAGCTCGTCGGGGCACGAGAAGAGCTGCGACAGTGACGCCTGCTTGTAGAACTCTGCCTCGGCGATGGTTGCTACCTCCAGATGGGCGAAGGCTGCCCTGAACGCCCTGGAGGACATTCTGAGTCTCTTCAGGACGTCTGATAGGAGCAGCCAGTTTCTGGGACTGAGGGGGTTAAAGAGAGAGAAGGAGAGAGAGGGAACGGGTTAGCATGGCTCTACACTTCTGATGTGACACCAGTGGCTCCAGCTTTTCAACATTAGCTGTAATTATTGGCTGTAGCACCGTGGTTGGGGTTTTCAACATCTGTCACACACATAAACACAAAGGCTTTTCTGGGGTGCTCTGTGAATTCAGTTGGTTTGTGAATAATCCTTATGTGAGAATGGATATGTGTAACCCCCCCCCCCTCACACACACACACACGGGTAGGTGACGAACAACAGGCGCTGTTCAATCGATAGCACTTGAAATGGTTAGCTGTGTAGCGCTGCGGCTGGGGAGCAGCTGAATGGGGAGAGGAGTGTAAAGCGCTGCCGAGCCTCCGTGTGTGTGTGTGTGTGTGTGTGTGTGTGTGTGTGTGTGTGTGTGTGTGTGTGTGTGAGAGTGAGCGCAGGCCGGCCTCACAGCCCAGGAGATCCATTAATACTGCATCAGCCAGAAGAGCAGAGTGAGCCGAGAGAGACAAGAGGAGAGAGAGAACGAGAGCAGAGAGAGAGAGACAAGAGGAGAGAGAGAACGAGAGCAGAGCGAGAGAGACAAGAGGAGAGAGAGAACGAGAGCAGAGCGAGAGAGAAAGAAAGAGTGGGGGAGGGGAGCTCCGCTGAGAGATGGAGAGAGAGAGAGACAAGAGGAGAGAGAACGAGAGAGAGAGACAAGAGGAGAGGGAGAACGAGAGCGAAAGAAAGAGTGGGGGAGGGGAGCTCCGCTGAGAGATAGAGAGAGAGACAAGAGGAGAGAGAGAACGAGAGCGAAATAAAGAGTGGGGGAGGGGAGCTCCGCTGAGAGATGGAGAGAGAGAGAGACAAGAGGAGAGAGAACGAGAGCAGAGCGAGAGAGAGAGACAAGAGGAGAGAGAGAACGAGAGCGAAAGAAAGAGTGGGGGAGGGGAGCTCCGCTGAGAGATGGAGAGAGAGAGAACGAGAGCGAAAGAAAGAGTGGGGGAGGGGAGCTCCGCTGAGAGATGGAGAGAGAGAGAGACAAGAGGAGAGAGAACGAGAGCAGAGCGAGAGAGAGAGACAAGAGGAGAGAGAGAACGAGAGCGAAATAAAGAGTGGGGGAGGGGAGCTCCGCTGAGAGATGGAGAGAGAGAGCGGTGCTCAGACTGAAGATTACACAGAACAGTGCGCTGCAGCCAAGAGGAAGAGAATGAGAGGGAGGGGAGGAAGAGAGGGTGAGTGACGAGGCCGGGAGGAAAACGGTATGGGAGGCAATTAGCGCTGTCTGCATTCACACACGTCTCTAGCTAACGTCTCCGGCTAACGGCAGCCTGCCGTGCTGCGTAGCGTCAATCTCCATCTTCTCCTCTATATTTCTCTCTGCCATCCTTCTACCAAACCTCCTCTCTCTGCCATCCTTCTACCAAACCTCCTCTCTCTCTACCATCCTAAAAAACCTAATCTCTCTACCATCCTTCTACCAAACCTCCTCTCTCTGCCATCCTTCTACCAAACCTCCTCTCTCTCTACCATCCTAAAAAACCTCCTCTCTCTACCATCCTTCTACCAAACCTCCTCTCTCTCTACCATCCTAAAAAACCTCTCTCTACCATCCTTCTACCAAACCTCTCTCTCTACCATCCTATCAAACCTCCTCTCTCTCTACCATCCTAAAAAACCTCCTCTCGCTACCATCCTTCTACCAAACCTCCTCTCTCTCTACCATCCTAAAAAACCTCCTCTCTCTACCATCCTTCTACCAAACCTCTGTCTACCATCCTATCAAACCTCTCTCTCTCGCTCTCTACCATCCTATCAAACCTCTATCTCTCTCTCTACCATCCTATCAAACCTCTCTCTCTCTACCATCCTATCAAACCTCTCTCTCTCTCTACCATCCTAAAAAACACCCTCTCTCTACCATCCTTCTACCAAACCTATCTCTCTCTCTACCATCCTATCAAACCTCTCTCTCTCGCTCTCTACCATCCTATCAAACCTCTCTCTATCTCTCTCTCTACCATCCTATCAAACCTCTCTCTCTCGCTCTCTACCATCCTATCAAACCGCTCTCTCTCTCTACCATCCTGTCAAATCTCCTCTCTCTCTACCATCCTGTCAAATCTCCTCTCGCTCTACCATCCTATCAAATCTCCTCTCTCTCTCTACCATCCTATCAAACCTCTCTCTCTCTCTACCATCCTCCTATCAAATCACTCTCTACCATCCTAAAAAACCTCCTCCTCTCTCTCTACCATCCTAAAAAACCTCCTCCTCTCTCTCTACCATCCTTCTATCAAATCTCCTCTCTACCATCCTATCAAACCTCCTCTCTACCATCCTATCAAATCTCCTCTCCACCATCCTATCAAATCTTCTCTCTCTCTCTACCATCCTATCAAATCTCCTCTCTACCATTCTATCAAATCTCCTCTCTCTCTCTACCATCCTATCAAATCTCCTCTCTCTCTACCATCCTATCAAATCTCCTCTCTCTCTATACCATCCTATCAAATCTCCTCTCTCTCTCTCTCTACCATCCTTCAATCAAACCTCCTCTCTCTCTCTACCATCCTATGAATCCTCCAATCGTTCTCTCTAAAATCCTCTATCCAACCTCCTTTCTGTCTCTTTACCCACCCTCTCTCTTCCTCTCCATCTCTCTAATGTTTCTCCTCCCTCATATCAGAGCAACCCACAGTATTAAAGAGCTCTGCTTCTACTAGTCTACCTTCTTCCCTCCACATTAATCATTTCCTCCTGTGGCGAGCCCCCTGGTTAATGACACCCCCCTCCTCCTCCCTCCGCCATTTCGGTGTGACTAATGACCCTCCCCCTCCCTCCCCCAGATCGGTGTGACTAATGACCCTCCCCCCTCCCTCCCCCAGGTCGGTGTGACTAATGACCCTCCCCCCTCCCCCCCCAGATCGGTGTGACTAATGACCCTCCCCCCTCCCTCCCCCAGGTCGGTGTGACTAATGACGCTCCCCCCTCCCTCCCCAAGATCGGTGTGACTAATGACACTCCCCCCTCCCTCCCCCAGGTCGGTGTGACTAATGACCCTCCCCCCTCCCTCCCCCAGATCGGTGTGACTAATGACCCTCCCCCCCCCCTCCCCCAGGTCGGTGTGACTAATGACCCTCCCCCCTCCCTCCCCCAGGTCGGTGTGACTAATGACCCTCCCGCCTCCCTCCCCCAGGTCGGTGTGACTAATGACCCTCCCCCCTCCCTCCCCCAGATCGGTGTGACTAATGACCCTCCCCCTCCCTCCCCCAGATCGGTGTGACTAATGACCCTCCCCCCTCCCTCCCCGGAGGTCGGTGTGACTAATGACCCTCCCCCCTCCCTTCCCAGATCGGTGTGACTAATGACCCTCCCCCCTCCCTCCCCCAGATCGGTGTGACTAATGACCCTCCCCCTCCCTCCCCCAGATCGGTGTGACTAATGACCCTCCCCCCTCCCTCCCCCAGGTCGGTGTGACTAATGACTTTATCGATACCCTGATCATAATGACCCTCCCCCTCCCTCCCCCAGATCGGTGTGACTAATGACCCTACCCCCTCCCTCCCCCAGGTCGGTGTGACTAATGACCCTCCCCCTTCCTCCCCCAGGTCGGTGTGACTAATGACCCTCCCCCTTCCTCCCCCAGGTCGGTGTGACTAATGACCCTCCCCCCTCCCTCCCCCAGGTCGGTGTGACTAATGACCCTCCCCCCTCCCTCCCCCAGGTCGGTGTGACTAATGACCCTCCCTCCCCCAGGTCGGTGTGACTAATGACCCTCCCCCCTCCCTCCCCAAGATCGGTGTGACTAATGACCCTCCCCCCTCCCTCCCCCAGGTCGGTGTGACTAATGACCCTCCCCCCTCCCTCCCCCAGGTCGGTGTGACTAATGACACTCCCGCCTCCCTCCCCCAGGTCGGTGTGACTAATGACCCTCCCCCCTCCCTCCCCCAGATCGGTGTGACTAATGACCCTCCCCCCTCCCTCCCCCAGATCGGTGTGACTAATGACCCTCCCCCCTCCCTCCCCCAGGTCGGTGTGACTAATGACCCTCCCCCCTCCCTCCCCAGATCGGTGTGACTAATGACCCTCCCCCCTCCCTCCCCCAGATCGGTGTGACTAATGACCCTCCCCCCTCCCTCCCCCAGGTCGGTGTGACTAATGACCCTCCCCCCTCCCTCCCCAAGATCGGTGTGACTAATGACCCTCCCGCCTCCCTCCCCCAGGTCGGTGTGACTAATGACCCTCCCCCCTCCCTCCCCCAGGTCGGTGTGACTAATGACCCTCCCCCCTCCCTCCCCCAGGTCGGTGTGACTAATGACCCTCCCCCCTCCCTCCCCCAGATCGGTGTGACTAATGACCCTCCCCCCTCCCCCCCCCCAGATCGGTGTGACTAATGACCCTCCCCCCTCCCTCCCCCAGGTCGGTGTGACTAATGACCCTCCCCCCTCCCTCCCCCAGGTCGGTGTGTCTAATGACCCTCCCCCCTCCCTCCCCCAGGTCGGTGTGACTAATGACCCTCCCCCCTCCCTCCCCCAGATCGGTGTGACTAATGACCCTCCCCCCTTCCTCCCCCAGGTCGGTGTGACTAATGACTTTATCGATACCCTGATCATAATGACCCTCCCCCTCCCTCCCCCAGATCGGTGTGACTAATGACCCTCCCCCCTCCCTCCCCCAGGTCGGTGTGACTAATGACTTTATCGATACCCTGATCATAATGACCCTCCCCCTCCCTCCCCCAGATCGGTGTGACTAATGACCCTACCCCCTCCCTCCCCCAGGTCGGTGTGACTAATGACCCTCCCCCTTCCTCCCCCAGGTCGGTGTGACTAATGACCCTCCCCCCTCCCTCCCCCAGGTCGGTGTGACTAATGACCCTCCCCCTTCCTCCCCCAGGTCGGTGTGACTAATGACCCTCCCCCCTTCCTCCACCAGGTCGGTGTGACTAATGACCCTCCCCCAGGTCGGTGTGACTAATGACCCTCCCCCCTTCCTCCCCCAGGTCGGTGTGACTAATGACCCTCCCCCTTCCTCCCCCAGGTCGGTGTGACTAATGACTTTATCGATACCCTGATCGTAATGATCCCTCCTCTCGTCTGTTTAATAACACACTGGATAGGGGGAGAGGAGGGACGGATGGATGGAGGGAACCCAACATGCAGTGAAGTGTAGGGTTACTGGTGAGAACAACAACACTGTTATAATGTGGCTGGGTAACCGTGACAATACTGTAATGTAATGGGCGGTCACAGGTGGACAGACTAAAGCTCATTATTTTGCTTACTGCAGGACAGAAACCGATTCAAAACTATAGTCAGAACCGGAAGGAAAAATGTTATTTCTGGGGCCTATAATGACACACAGACACTTACCCCTGTGAGAGGGAGAGCTGAATGTTGTAGCAGGGCAGGAGGGGTCGGTCAGAGAACTCAAACTCAAAGCCCTGCCTCGAGTCCTCCTCCTCCTCCTCTCCTGGGCCTGGGGGGTTAGCCAGGATGTCATAGGCTGCTGGGTCCTCACCTGACTCTGCAACACACACACACACACACACACACACACACACACACACACACACACACACACACACACACACACTGTTACAACACTATTCTGTAGAGATGACCAAACACACTGTTACAACACTATTCTGTAGAGATGACCAAACACACACACTGTTACAACACTATTCTGTAGAGATGACCAAACACACTGTTACAACACTATTCTGTAGAGATGACCAAACACACACACTGTTACAACACTATTCTGTAGAGATGACCAAACACACACACTGTTACAACACTATTCTGTAGAGATGACCAAACACACTGTTACAACACTATTCTGTAGAGATGACCAAACACACTGTTACAACACTATTCTGTAGAGATGACCAAACACACTGTTACAACACTATTCTGTAGAGATGACCAAACACACACACTGTTACAACACTATTCTGTAGAGATGACCAAACACACTGTTACAACACTATTCTGTAGAGATGACCAAACACACTGTTACAACACTATTCTGTAGAGATGACCAAACACACACACTGTTACAACACTATTCTGTAGAGATGACCAAACACACTGTTACAACACTATTCTGTAGAGATGACCAAACACACTGTTACAACACTATTCTGTAGAGATGACCAAACACACACACTGTTACAACACTATTCTGTAGAGATGACCAAACACACACACTGTTACAACACTATTCTGTAGAGATGACCAAACACACTGTTACAACACTATTCTGTAGAGATGACCAAACACACTGTTACAACACTATTCTGTAGAGATGACCAAACACACTGTTACAACACTATTCTGTAGAGATGACCAAACACACACACTGTTACAACACTATTCTGTAGAGATGACCAAACACACTGTTACAACACTATTCTGTAGAGATGACCAAACACACAGTTACAACACTATTCTGTAGAGATGACCAAACACACTGTTACAACACTATTCTGTAGAGATGACCAAACACACTGTTACAACACTATGCTGTAGAGATGACCAAACACACTGTTACAACACTATTCTGTAGAGATGACCAAACACACACACTGTTACAACACTATTCTGTAGAGATGACCAAACACACTGTTACAACACTATGCTGTAGAGATGACCAAACACACTGTTACAACACTATTCTGTAGAGATGACCAAACACACACACTGTTACAACACTATTCTGTAGAGATGACCAAACACACACACTGTTACAACACTATTCTGTAGAGATGACCAAACACACACACTGTTACAACACTATTCTGTAGAGATGACCAAACACACTGTTACAACACTATTCTGTAGAGATGACCAAACACACACACTGTTACAACACTATTCTGTAGAGATGACCAAACACACTGTTACAACACTATTCTGTAGAGATGACCAAACACACACACTGTTACAACACTATTCTGTAGAGATGACCAAACACACTGTTACAACACTATTCTGTAGAGATGACCAAACACACTGTTACAACACTATTCTGTAGAGATGACCAAACACACACACTGTTACAACACTATTCAGTAGAGATGACCAAACACACTGTTACAACACTATTCTGTAGAGATGACCAAACACACTGTTACAACACTATTCTGTAGAGATGACCAAACACACACACTGTTACAATACTATTCTGTAGAGATGACCAAACACACTGTTACAACACTATTCTGTAGAGATGACCAAACACACACACTGTTACAACACTATTCAGTAGAGATGACCAAACACACTGTTACAACACTATTCTGTAGAGATGACCAAACACACACACTGTTACAACACTATTCTGTAGAGATGACCAAACACACTGTTACAACACTATTCTGTAGAGATGACCAAACACACTGTTACAACACTATTCTGTAGAGATGACCAAACACACTGTTACAACACTATTCTGTAGAGATGACCAAACACACTGTTACAACACTATTCTGTAGAGATGACCAAACACACACACTGTTACAACACTATTCTGTAGAGATGACCAAACACACACACTGTTACAACACTATTCTGTAGAGATGACCAAACACACTGTTACAACACTATTCTGTAGAGATGACCAAACACACTGTTACAACACTATTCTGTAGAGATGACCAAACACACACACTGTTACAACACTATTCTGTAGAGATGACCAAACACACTGTTACAACACTATTCTGTAGAGATGACCAAACACACACACTGTTACAACACTATTCTGTAGAGATGACCAAACACACTGTTACAACACTATTCTGTAGAGATGACCAAACACACTGTTACAACACTATTCTGCATCAGTGACGATGACAGGTGAGTACTACACAGGTCAGGTTACAGAACTCAAACAGGTGGGCACATACAAACATTCCAAATGAAACACACATGACTGTCTACACCTGCATCACCCCCCACAACACACACAGCCAGGGTTGAGCTGGAGATAAATGCCTGTGGCAGATAAGGTCAGCCTCGTCAAACAGGCACAGTCAGAGCATTGTACTGCTGGCTGGCTGGCTGCCCCCCCCCCCCCCTCCCTCCAATGATAGCATGAAGCAGCCAGGTGTTGCCCTGGGGCGCCCAGCTCCACTCAGCCCACCGAACCGACCGCAGGGTGTGTGTGCATCAGTGTGTTGAATAATTTAGGTGTGGAGAGATCCCAGCAGCCGTCCACCCCCACTTCATCCACTTCTGCCTTCACAGGACTAGGGGTGGTATTAGCATGGAATATCTAGCTGTGTTCTTGCGGGACTAGGGGATGAAATATTAGCGTTGTCCATTAGGCAATATTTGAAACGACCTTGAAGAATTTCTACAAAGTTGTCACCGGTGACACTCAAATCACAGAGAAAGATGAATTATGACCTTCAACTTCTGTTTGTAATATGATGCAGGAATGTAATACAGTTCTCTGTCCTCTCCAGCTGGAAGTCCAACCTCTCCCTGCTGTTCTAACACGGGGGGCGGCTGTGGTCTGAGGGACATTTCACAATTTGGAGAAAGGGAGGGGATGAGGGGAGGAAAGGAGGGAGTCAGCAGAGGAGGAGGGAGAGGGGGATTAATTGGTAGTTTGTCGTGGGTCTCTAATAGACCCTCATGCCTCACATTCCTGTGATTCCAGGACTGGAGAGAGGATAGAGGGAGTGGAAAGAGGAGGATAGAGGGAGTTGAGAGGATAGAGGGAGTGGAGAGAGGAGGATAGAGGGAGTGGGAGAGGAGGATAGGGGGAGTGAGAGAGGAGGATAGAGGGAGTGAGAGAGGAGGATAGAGAGAGTGGAGAGAGGAGGATAGCGGGAGTGGAGAGAGGAGGATAGCGGGAGTGGAGAGAGGAGGATAGAGGGAGTGGAGAGGATAGAGGGAGTGGAGAGAAGAGGATAGAGGGAGTGGAGAGAGGAGGATAGAGGGAGTGGAGAGAGGAAGATAGAGGGAGTGGAGAGAGGAGGATAGAGGGAGTGGAGAGAGGAGGATAGCGGGAGTGGAGAGAGGAGGATAGAGGGAGTGGAGAGAGGAGGATAGCGGGAGTGGAGAGAGGAGGATAGAGGGAGTGGAGAGAAGAGGATAGCAGGAGTGGAGAGTGGAGGATAGCGGGAGTGGAGAGAGGAGGATAGCGGGAGTGGAGAGAGGAGGATAGCGGGAGAGGGGAGAAAAGAGGGAGTGGAGAGAGGAGGATAGAGGGAGTGGAGAGAAGAGGATAGAGGGAGTGGAGAGAGGAGGATAGAGGGAGTGGAGAGAGGAGGATAGAGGGAGAGAGGAGGAAAGCGGGAGTGGAGAGAGGAGGATACAGGGAGTGGAGAGAGGAGGATAGCGAGAGTGGAGAGAGGAGGATAGAGGGAGTGAGAGAGGAGGATAGCGGGAGTGGAGACAGGAGGATAGAGGGAGTGGAGAGAAGAGGATAGAGGGAGTGGAGAGAGGAGGATAGAGGGAGTGGAGAGAGGAGGATAGAGGGAGTGGGAGAGGGAGATAGGGGGAGTGAGAGAGGAGGATAGAGGGAGTGAGAGAGGAGGATAGAGAGAGTGGAGAGAGGAGGATAGAGGGAGTGGAGAGAGGAGGATAGTGGGAGTGGAGAGAGGAGGATAGCGGGAGTGGAGAGAGGAGGATAGAGGGAGTGGAGAGAGGAGGATAGAGGGAGTGGAGAGAGGAGGATAGTGGGAGTGGAGAGAGGAGGATAGCGGGAGTGGAGAGAGGAGGATAGTGGGAGTGCAGAGAGGAGGATGAGGGAGTGGAGAGAGGAGGATGAGGGAGTGGAGAGAGGAGGATGAGGGAGTGCAGAGAGGAGGATGAGGGAGTGGAAAGAGGAGGATGAGGGAGTGGAGAGAGGAGGATGAGGGAGTGGAGAGAGGAGGATGAGGGAGTGGAGAGAGGATAGAGGGAGTGGAGAGAGGAGGATGAGGGAGTGGAGAGAGGAGGATGAGGGAGTGGAGAGAGGATAGAGGGAGTGGAGAGAGGATAGAGGGAGTGGAGAGGATAGAGGGAGTGGAGAGGATAGAGGGAGTGGAGAGGATATAGGGAGTGGAGAGAGGATAGAGGGAGTGGAGAGGATAGAGGGAGTGGAGAGGATAGAGGGAGTGGAGAGGATATAGGGAGTGGAGAGAGGATAGAGGGAGTGGAGAGGATAGAGGGAGTGGAGAGGATAGAGGGAGTGGAGAGGATAGAGGGAGTGGAGGATAGAGGGAGTAGAGGATGAGGGAGTGGAGGAGAGAGGGAGTGAGAGAAGAGGATAGAGAAAGTGGAGAGAGGATAGAGGGAGTGAGAGAGGAGGATAGGGGGAGTGAGAGAGGAGGATAGGGGGAGTGGAGAGAGGAGGATAGAGGGATTGTAGAGAGGAGGATAGTGGGAGTGGAGAGAGGAGGATAGGGGGAGTGGAGAGAGGAGGATAGCGGGAGTGGAGAGAGGAGGATAGGGGAGTGGAGAGAGGAGGATAGAGGGAGTGGAGAGAGGAGGATAGAGGGAGTGGAGAGAGGAGGATAGAGGGAGTGGGAAAGGAGGGAATTTGCTTTCCTAACAGCTGGAGTGGGGCCCATTCTGTAGTAGCCCCCCCCCCCCTCTCTCTCTCTCTCGCTCTTTGGAGCTCAAACCTCCATAGCATCACTAGTTAAAACCGGAGACCTTTCTGCATGGCATTGAGATCCACATATCTCAGTTGGTTGGAGCATGGTGGGTGTCGGCAATGCGAAGGTTGCAAGTTGGATTTCCACATGGGCCATCAATATTGATCGTAAGCAATACATGGGAGAAACTTGTGGTTTGGAGGCAGGAGAGTAGGGAGGCAGGAGGGGAGGTAGGCAGGAGGGGAGGGAGGCAGGAGGGGAGGTAGGCAGGAGAGTAGGGAGGCAGGAGAGTACGGAGACAGGAGGGGAGGTAGGCAGGAGAGTAGGGAGACAGGAGGGGAAGTAGGCAGGAGAGTAGGGAGGCAGGATGGGAGGTAGGCAGGAGAGTAGGGAGGCAGGAGAGTAGGGAGGCAGGAGCGGAGGTAGGCAGGAGAGTAGGGAGGCAGGAGAGTAGGGAGGCAGGAGAGTAGGGAGGCAGGAGAGTAGGGAGGCAGGGAGGCAGGATGGGAGGTAGGCAGGAGAGTAGGGAGGCAGGAGAGTAGGGAGGCAGGAGAGTAGGGAGGCAGGAGGGGAGGTAGGCAGGAGAGTAGGGAGGCAGGAGGGGAGGTAGGCAGGAGAGTAGGGAGGCAGGAGGGGCGGTAAGCAGGAGAGAAGGGAGGCAGGAGAGTAGGGAGGCAGGAGGGGAGGTAGGCAGGAGAGTAGGGAGGCAGGAGGGGAGGTAGGCAGGAGAGTAGGGAGGCAGGATGGGAGGTAGGCAGGAGAGTAGGGAGGCAGGAGAGTAGGGAGGCAGGAGGGGAGGTAGGCAGGAGAGTAGGGAGGCAGGAGGGTAGGGAGGCAGGAGGGGAGGTAGGCAGGAGAGTAGGGAGGCAGGATGGGAGGTAGGCAGGAGAGTAGGGAGGCAGGAGAGTAGGGAGGCAGGAGGGGAGGTAGGCAGGAGAGTAGGGAGGCAGGAGGGGAGGTAGGCAGGAGAGTAGGGAGGCAGGAGAGTAGGGAGGCAGGAGAGTAGGGAGGCAGGAGGGGAGGTAGGCAGGAGAGTAGGGAGGCAGGAGGGGAGGTAGGCAGGAGAGTAGGGAGGCAGGAGGGGAGGTAGGCAGGAGAGTAGGGAGGCAGGAGGGGCGGTAAGCAGGAGAGAAGGGAGGCAGGAGAGTAGGGAGGCAGGAGGGGAGGTAGGCAGGAGAGTAGGGAGGGAGGAGGGGAGGTAGGCAGGAGAGTAGGGAGACAGGAGAGTAGGGAGGCAGGAGGGGAGGTAGGCAGGAGAGTAGGGAGGCAGGAGGTGAGGTAGGCAGGAGGGGAGGTAGGCAGGAGAGTAGGGAGGCAGGATGGGAGGTAGGCAGGAGAGTAGGGAGGCAGGAGAGTAGGGAGGCAGGAGGGGAGGGAGGCAGGAGGGGAGGGAGGCAGGAGGGGAGGTAGGCAGGAGGGGAGGGAGGCAGGAGGGGAGGTAGGCAGGAGAGTAGGGAGGCAGGAGAGTAGGGAGGCAGGAGGTGAGGTAGGCACAAAAGCGTAGCTCGCTCCGTAGCTGGGAGGGGAAATCTATCGGATACAAGAGAAGCCACTGTTCTCTTTTTCTGATGTTGTCCTTCTGAATCAATGCTGGTCTCCTCCGAGAAGACTCCCACAGAGATTTACCTGAGGGTCTCTGTCTTCTTCCTGCTGCTCCTTTCTCTCCCTCTCTTCTCCTGTGTGTGTGTGTGTGTGTGTGTGTGTGTGTGTGTGTGTGTGTGTGTGTGTGTGTGTGTGTGTGTGTGTGTGTACTCACCACACACGGCGCTGCCGTAAAACTCCCAGTAGATGCCTTCGTCAGTGTCTTCACGCCCCTTCAGGTCGGAAAAATACTCTAGAGAGACAGAGACACGGTACAGCTATAAACAGGGACAGAGAGAGAGAGACACGGTACAGCTATAAACAGGGACAGAGAGAGAGAGACACGGTACAGCTATAAACAGGGACAGACCAGAGAGAGACACAGTACAGCTATAAACAGGGACAGAGCAGAGACAGAGAGACACGGTACAGCTATAAACAGGGACAGAGCAGAGAGAGAGAGACACGGTACAGCTATAAACAGGGACAGAGAGAGAGAGACACGGTACAGCTATAAACAGGGACAGAGAGAGAGAGACACGGTACAGCTATAAACAGGGACAGAGCAGAGAGAGACACGGTACAGCTATAAACAGGGACAGAGAGAGAGAGACACGGTACAGCTATAAACAGGGACAGAGCAGAGAGAGACACGGTACAGCTATAAACAGGGACAGAGAGAGAGAGACACGGTACAGCTATAAACAGAGACAGAGCAGAGAGAGAGACAGTACAGCTATAAACAGGGACAGAGCAGAGAGAGACACGGTACAGCTATAAACAGGGACAGAGAGAGAGAGACACGGTACAGCTATAAACAGGGACAGAGCAGAGAGAGACATGGTACAGCTATAAACAGGGACAGAGCAGAGAGAGACACGGTACAGCTATAAACAGGGACAGAGCAGAGAGAGACATGGTACAGCTATAAACAGGGACAGAGCAGAGAGAGACACGGTACAGCTATAAACAGGGACAGGGCAGAGAGAGACACGGTACAGCTATAAACAGGGACAGAGCAGAGAGAGAGAGACACGGTACAGCTATAAACAGGGACAGAGCAGAGAGAGACACGGTACAGCTATAAACAGGGACAGAGCAGAGAGAGACATGGTACAGCTATAAACAGGGACAGAGCAAAGAGAGACACGGTACAGCTATAAACAGGGACAGAGCAGAGAGAGAGAGACACGGTACAGCTATAAACAGGGACAGAGCAGAGAGAGACACTGTACATCTCTAAACAGGAACAGAGCAGAGAGAGAGAGACACGGTACAGCTATAAACAGGGACAGAGCAGAGAGAGACACGGTACAGCTCTAAACAGGGACAGAGCAGAGAGAGAGACACGGTACAGCTATAAACAGGGACAGAGCAGAGAGAGACACGGTACAGCTATAAACAGGGACAGAGCAGAGAGAGACACGGTACAGCTATAAACAGGGACAGAGCAGAGAAAGACACGGTACAGCTATAAACAGGGACAGAGCAGAGAGAGAGAGACACGGTACAGCTATAAACAGGGACAGAGCAGAGAGAGAGAGACACGGTACAGCTATAAACAGGGACAGAGTAGAGAGAGAGAGACACGGTACAGCTATAAACAGGAATAGAGCAGAGAGAGAGAGAGAGACACGGTACAGCTATAAACAGAGACAGAGCAGAGAGAGACACGGTACAGCTATAAACAGAGACAGAGCAGAGAGAGACACGGTACAGCTATAAACAGAGACAGAGCAGAGAGAGACACGGTACAGCTATAAACAGAGACAGAGCAGAGAGAGAGAGACACGATACAGCTATAAACAAGGACAGAGCAGAGAGAGAGAGAGACACGGTACAGCTATAAACAGGGACAGAGCAGAGAGAGAGAGACACGGTACAGCTATAAACAGGAACAGAGCAGAGAGAGAGAGAGAGACACGGTACAGCTATAAACAGGGACAGAGCAGAGAGAGAGAGACACGGTACAGCTATAAACAGAGACAGAGCAGAGAGAGACACGGTACAGCTATAAACAGAGACAGAGCAGAGAGAGACACGGTACAGCTATAAACAGAGACAGAGTAGAGAGAGAGAGACACGATACAGCTATAAACAAGGACAGAGCAGAGAGAGAGAGAGACACGGTACAGCTATAAACAGGGACAGAGCAGAGAGAGAGAGAGACACGGTACAGCTATAAACAGGAACAGAGCAGAGAGAGAGAGAGAGACACGGTACAGCTATAAACAGGGACAGAGCAGAGACAGAGAGACACGGTACAGCTATAAACAGAGACAGAGCAGAGAGAGACACGGTACAGCTATAAACAGGGACAGAGCAGAGAGAGACACGGTACAGCTATAAACAGGGACAGAGCAGAGAGAGACACGGTACAGCTATAAACAGGGACAGAGCAGAGAGACACAGTACAGCTATAAACAGGAAAAGAGGCCGTATAAGCCCCGCCCCCCACCCTGGCCCCCACGCCCCCCACCATGGCCCCCCGCCCCCCCACCCTGGCCCCCACGCCCCCCACACCTTTGCCCCCCGCCCCCCACCCTGCCCCCCACCCTGGCCCCCGCCCCCCAACCTGGCCCCCCACCCTGTCCCCCCGCCCCCCACCCTGGCCCCCCACTCTGCCTCACGGTGGAACAGGCGGAGCACGGCAGTGTGTGTCAGACATGCATCTCTAATCAGATTCCACTCGGGAGCCTTCAAAGCCGCTAGGGAGCCATGCACGCTCTCACACACACACACACACACTTAAATCACCGGGTGTTCACTCCACCGAGTGTTCATTTAAAAACGGCTCCGGCTGCTTGGACAGCAGGTCACTATGTTTGCATTCTGTGTGTGTGTGCGTGTTTGTGTGTGTGTGCTTGCGCACAGGGAGCCGGTGTGGGAGCGGGGGCAGCTGTGCGGGGGCTTGGCGTTGGGTGGGTAGTGTGGCAGTGCCAGAGGCAGCAAGGGAGTGTTGTGCCAGCTACAGCCATTCAGGGATTCAGCAGTTAAGCCTCATTAAAAAACCCACGGAACGACAGAGAAAGAGAGAGAGGGAAAGGAGAGAGAGGCAGAGAGGGAAAGGAGAGAGAGAGGCAGAGAGGGAAAGGAGAGAGAGAGGCAGAGAGGGAAAGGAGAGAGAGAGGCAGAGAGAGAGGCAGAGAGGGAAAGGAGAGAGAGGCAGAGAGGGAAAGGAGAGAGAGGCAGAGAGGGAAGGAGAGAGAGGCAGAGAGGGAAAGGAGAGAGAGAGGCAGAGAGGGAAAGGAGAGAGAGAGGCAGAGAGGGAAAGGAGAGAGAGGCAGAGAGGGAAAGGAGAGAGAGAGGCAGAGAGGGAAAGGAGAAAGAGAGGCAGAGAGGGAAAGGAGAGAGAGACGCAGAGAGGGAAAGGAGAGAGTGGTAGAGAGAGAGAGGGGTATTAGGGAGATGGAAAAGGGAGAGAAAGAGAGAGAAAGGAGAGAGAAAGAACGAGGCGAAGGAAAGTAAGAAAGTGTGTGTTGTGCTAGCTGCTGATTAGAGCTCCCAGGGAGAGGGAACACATTGGGGGAGGAGGTAGAAATCAGACTGGCAGGCAGCACATCCATACAAACCTGCCGATTTACCATGCTCCACCTCTCGCTCCATCTTTCATTCTCTCTCTAGCTCCTTCATGCTTGCTCAGCCTCGTTCCAGTTCTCTCTGTCACACTAACCCTCCCTCTATATTTCATTCTCTCTCTCTTCACGCTCCCTCCATCTGTCTTTTAGTCGTACTCACTCTCTCTATTTCACACACTCACTGTTTCTAGCTTCCTTGCGCTTGCCGTGCCTTCCGCTCGCTCGGTCTCTAACGTGGTCTTACACAAAGCCTGGGAGTTGAGACGGAGAGAGGAAGGGAACGAGAGCACGGAAGGAAGGATGAAGAGGCTATTACCCTGCAACGCCACTGAGTGTGTTCATTTGTTAGTGCTGGCTTGTATATATGCCTCTCTGCAGTGTGTGTGTGTGTGTGTGTGTGTGTCAGCAGGGTATAGCTGAGCACTGTGCTCCCCATAGCTCTAAATGACAGGCTGGCTCTGTGGCCGTGCTGCTCTGTGGCCGTGCTGCTCTGTGGCCGTGCTGCTCTGTGGCCGTGCTGCTCTGTGGCCATGCTGCTCTGTGGTTTGCGGGGGAAGCAGCCGTTTTAAATGCTAAGTGGGAAGTGGTGATTAGGGGAGGAGAGCGGAGGGAGAGAGGGAGCGAGGGAGAGCAGAGAAGAGAAGAAAAGAGAGGTGCCTGGCTCTGATTGCTACCCCCGTCCACCCCTCCTTCTGCCCCCAGCTCTCTGCTCTCCCTGGGTAATGTGGGTCACGATATTGCAGCACTCAGCGCTCAGGGCAGTGTGTGTGTGTGTGTGTGTGTGTGTGTGTCAATGGAGATACGTCTCTCTACCGACACACACCGCCTCTGTGTTACATCACCACCATACTTCCAGCTCCACACAGACACGGAAACACACGGCTATTTCAGCTGTTGTTTTGTTTCCCTGCTCAGTCCAAGGCATTCGGGAACGAGAGATCTACCTCGCAAATAACAGGATTAGGAAACAAAATCCCAGAGAATCCCTGTAGAAGTCCCAGAGGCCAGGGAGGGAAGGTCTGAGAGGGAGAGAGAGTCCAGGAAGGGAGAGAGAGTCCAGGGAGGGAAGAGAGTCCAAGGAGGGAAGATAGAAAGGAGAGTCCGGAGAGGGAAGAGAGAGAGTCCAAAGAGAGCGAGAGGAGAGTCCAGGGAGGGAAGAGAGAGAGGAGAATCAAGAGAGGGAAGAGAGACAGGAGAGTCCAGGGAGGGAAGAGAGACAGGAGAGTCCAGGGAGGGAAGAGAGACAGGAGAGTCCAGGGAGGGAAGAGAGAGAGGAGAGTCCAGAGGGGGAAGAGAGAGAGGAGAGTCCAGAGAGAGAGAGGAGAGTCCAGGGAGGGAATAGAGAGAGAGGAGAATCAAGAGAGGGAAGAGAGAGAGGAGAGTCCAGAGAGAGAGAGAGGAGAGTCCAGGGAGGGAAAAGAGAGAGGAGAATCAAGAGAGGGAAGAGAGACAGGAGAGTCCAGGGAGGGAAGAGAGAGAGGAGAGTCCAGAGAGGGAAGAGAGAGAGGAGAGTCCAGAGAGAGAGAGGAGAGTCAAGGGAGGGAAGAGAGAGAGGAGAGTCCAGGGAGGGAAGAGAGACAGGAGAGTCCAGGGAGGGAAGAGAGACAGGAGAGTCCAGGGAGGGAAGAGAGAGAGGAGAGTCCAGAGGGGGAAGAGAGAGAGGAGAGTCCAGAGAGAGAGAGGAGAGTCCAGGGAGGGAAGAGAGAGAGGAGAATCAAGAGAGGGAAGAGAGAGAGGAGAGTCCAGAGAGAGAGAGAGGAGAGTCCAGGGAGGGAAAAGAGAGAGGAGAATCAAGAGAGGGAAGAGAGAAAGGAGAGTCCAGAGAGGGAAGAGAGAGAGGAGAGTCCAGAGAGGGAAGAGAGAGAGGAGAGTCCAGGGAGGGAAGAGCGAGAGGAGAGTCCAGAGAGGGAAGAGAGAGAGGAGAGTCCAGAGAGAGAGAGGAGAGTCCAGAGAGAGAGAGAGGAGAGTCCAGGGAGGGAAGAGAGAGAGGAGAGTCCAGAGAGAGAGAGGAGAGTCCAGAGAGAGAGAGGAGAGTCCAGAGAGAGAGAGGAGAGTCCAGGGAGGGAAGAGAGAGGAGAGTCCAGGGAGGGAAGAGAAAGAGGAGAGTCCAGAGAGGGAAGAGAGAGAGGAGAGTCCAGGGAGGGAAGAAAGAGAGGAGAGTCCAGAGAGGGAAGAGAGAGTGGAGAGTCCAGAGAGGGAAGAGAGAGAGGAGAGTCCAGAGAGGGAAGAGAGAGAGGAGAGTGCAGGGAGGGAAGAGAGAGAGGAGAGTCCAGAGAGGGAAGAGAGAGAGGAGAGTCCAGAGAGGGAAGGAGAGAGGAGAGTCCAGAGAGGGAAGAGAGAGAAGAGAGTCCAGAGGAAGGAAGAGAGAGAGGAGAGTCCAGGCAGGGAAGGGAGAGAGGAGAGTCCAGAGAGGGAAGAGAGAGAGGAGAGTCCAGAGAGAGAGAGGAGAGTCCAGAGAGAGAGAGAGGAGAGTCCAGGGAGGGAAGAGAGAGAGGAGAGTCCAGAGAGAGAGAGGAGAGTCCAGAGAGAGAGAGGAGAGTCCAGAGAGAGAGAGGAGAGTCCAGGGAGGGAAGAGAGAGAGGAGAGTCCAGGGAGGGAAGAGAGAGAGGAGAGTCCAGAGAGGGAAGAGAGAGAGGAGAGTCCAGGGAGGGAAGAAAGAGAGGAGAGTCCAGAGAGGGAAGAGAGAGTGGAGAGTCCAGAGAGGGAAGAGAGAGAGGAGAGTCCAGAGAGGGAAGAGAGAGAGGAGAGTGCAGGGAGGGAAGAGAGAGAGGAGAGTCCAGAGAGGGAAGAGAGAGAGGAGAGTCCAGAGAGGGAAGGAGAGAGGAGAGTCCAGAGAGGGAAGAGAGAGAAGAAAGTCCAGAGGAAGGAAGAGAGAGAGGAGAGTCCAGGCAGGGAAGGGAGAGAGGATAGTCCAGAGGAAGGAAGAGAGAGAGGAGAGTCCAGGGAGGGAAGAGAGAGAGGAGAGTCCAGGGAGGGAAGAGAGAGAGGAGAGTCCAGAGAGGGAAGAGAGAGAGGAGAGTCCAGAGAGAGAGGAGAGTCCAGAGAGGAAAGAGAGAGAGGAGAGTCCAGAGAGAGAGGAGAGTCCAGAGAGGAAAGAGAGAGAGGAGACTCCAGAGAGAGAGGAGAGTCCATGGAGGGAAGAGAGAGAGGAGAGTCCAGGGAGGGAAGGAGAGAGGAGAGTCCAGAGAGGGAAGAGAGAGAGGAGAGTCCAGGGAGGGAAGGGAGAGAGGAGAGTCCAGAGGAAGGAAGAGAGAGAGGAGAGTCCAGGGGAAGGAAGAGAGAGAGGAGTCCAGGGAGGGAAGAGAGAGAGAAGAGTCCAGAGAGGGAAGAGAGAGAGAAGCGTCCAGGGAGGAAAGAGAGAGAGGAGAGTCCAGGGAGGGAAGAGAGAGAGGAGAGTCCAGGGAGGGAAGAGAGAGAGGAGAGTCCAGGGAGGGAGGGAAGAGAGAGAGGAGAGTCCAGGGAGGGAAGAGAGAGAGGAGAGTCCAGGGAGAGAGGAGAGTCCAGGGAGGGAAGAGGGGCAGAAAGGCCAGAGGGAAGAGAGGGAGGAGAAGACAGGGAGGGAGGGAGGGAGGGAGGAGAGGACAAGGAGGGAGGGAGTGCTCCTAGTGGGTTCTGGGGTGCTCCTAGTGGGCAGGCTTATGTAAAATAGTATCAACTCATCAACACTTGAGGATTAGTGAGTGGAGAGAGGCAGAGAGGGCTGGAGCTGAAGCAGCAGTGTGGGCCACTGTGGAATTGAACTGAAGGGGGAAATTCTAATCCCCCTTTTAACTAAATGAATTGGATTTGTTGTGCGTTTTCTCTCTCTCTCTGGGAAGCACAGATCAGGTTAGGTGAGTGGAGTGAACTAGGCACCGTTTGGCAATCGCTGTTGGAGTGTGTATAAGAGGAGGAAAGTGTGTGTGTGTGTGTGTGTGTGTGCGCGCCAGAGCAGGGCTGATTAATAATGCCCTGAAATAGAGAACGGATGGAGGGAGGAAGAGAGAGAGAGGAAGAGAGGGAGGGAGGAAGAGAGAGAGAGGGAGCGAGGGATGCTAGCTCACTGCGGTTCTCTCAAGCACTCAATGGAACGCTGTCCTCTACTTCCCCTTGGTATATCTCCTCACCATCCATTTAAACTGTGTGGTGCCTGGGCGTGTGTGTGTGTCTGTGTGTGTGTAATGAGGCCGTCAGTTCCCTGTCCTGGCCCCCAGAAACCGCTGTGTTGGGCCAGAGCCAGAATACACGTAGGCAAAGCCGTGTTTTGAAAGTTCGTCATTGATCCAATCGCCGGTGACTTTGTTTTGACGTCCCCACCAACGACCTCCCTGACGTCCCCACCAACGACCTCCCTGACGTCCCCACCAACGACCTCCCTGACGGCACCCACCAACGACCTCCCTGACGTCCCCACCAACGACCTCCCTGACGGCAGTCTCAGACTGAAGTATGTAGTGAACATAGAACAGTGGAAGTATTCTGTTTGAGTCGTCAGGCAACCTCTCTCCCCCTCACTGCACCGCTCACAAGGGCCAGCCCTTAGAGGACGACCCCTCTGCAGCTGTTGCTAAGTAACCTGATAGTGGGGTAACGCGGTGCAACTCCCGAGGATGATACTGTGTCCCCCACAGATGAGGAACACACACACACACCATCTCTAAAGCAGTCTTACCAGAGAGGAATCCCTCCATGCCGTGGGAGTGTGTCATGCGGAGGAGGCTGCGGCCAGAGTACGTAGCCAGGGTTGGGTCAGCTCCGTAGGACAGCAGCAGACGGACCACTTCCAGATGGTCATTCTCCACCGCGTCATGTAGGGGCCTGGGGGGGAGGGAGACAGACACGCCACACACACACACTGGCGTTATGTACAGAGCCTTGGAAGGCAATTGTCCGTGTCCATATGTCTGGCCTGTGTGTTAGTGAGAGAGAAAGTGAGTGTCCATGCTTAAGTGTGTGTGTGTGTGTGTGTCTACCTGGTGCCTTCCTGGGCGCTACAGTTGACGTCGGCACCGTGCTCCAGCAGGTGCTGAGTGATAGCAAGCCAGCCACGTGCACATGCCTCGTGCAGCGCACAGTAGCCCGCGTTGTCACGGTGATTGACGTCACACACCCTGTTTTCCAGGCAGTACAGCACTACATCCTAGATAGGCCACAGAGAATAGAGGGGTTAGGGTCTCCACAGACAGGGGACAGAGGGGTTAGGGTCTCCACAGACAGGGGACAGAGGAGTTAGGGTCTCCACAGACAGGAGACAGAGGGGTTAGGGTCTCCACAGACAGGGGACAGAGGGGTTAGGGTCTCCACAGACAGGTGACAGAGGGGTTAGGGTCTCCACAGACAGGGGACAGAGGGGTTAGGGTCTCCACAGACAGGAGACAGAGGGGTTAGGGTCTCCACAGACAGGAGACCGAGGGGTTAGGGTCTCCACAGACAGGTGACAGAGGGGTTAGGGTCTCCACAGACAGGAGACCGAGGGGTTAGGGTCTCCACAGACAGGTGACAGAGGGGTTAGGGTCTCCACAGACAGGGGACAGAGGGGTTAGGGTCTCCACAGACAGGAGACCGAGGGGTAAGGGTCTCCTCTAACCGAGGAGAAGACAGGGAGGGAGGGTCTCCTCTAAACCCTCTGTATCAGACTGACTCAACCCTACCTAGACCCCGTGTTATTCCTCAGTATAATACCTACTACACTATCTGTATCAGACTGACTCAACCCTACCTAGACCCTGTGTTATTCCTCAGTATAATACCTACTACACTATCTGTATCAGACTGACTCAACCCTACCTAGACCCTGTGTTATTCCTCAGTATAATACCTACTACACTATCTGTATCAGACTGACTCAACCCTACCTAGACCCCGTGTTATTCCTCAGTATAATACCTACTACACTATCTGTATCAGACCGACTCCATACTACCTAGACCCTGTGTTATTCCTCAGTATAATACCTACTACACTATCTGTATCAGACTGACTCAACCCTACCTAGACCCTGTGTTATTCCTCAGTATAATACCTACTACACTATCTGCATCAGACTGACTCAACCCTACCTAGACCCTGTGTTATTCCTCAGTATAATACCTACTACACTATCTGTATCAGACTGACTCCATACTACCTAGACCCTGTGTTATTCCTCAGTATAATACCTACTACACTATCTGTATCAGACTGACTCAACCCTACCTAGACCCCGTGTTATTCCTCAGTATAATACCTACTACACTATCTGTATCAGACTGACTCAACCCTACCTAGACCCTGTGTTATTCCTCAGTATAATACCTACTACACTATCTGTATCAGACTGACTCAACACTACCTAGACCCTGTGTTAGCCCTCAGTATAATACCTACTACACTATCTGTATCAGACTGACTCAACCCTACCTAGACCCTGTGTTATTCCTCAGTATAATACCTACTACACTATCTGTATCAGACCGACTCCATACTACCTAGACCCTGTGTTATTCCTCAGTATAATACCTACTACACTATCTGTATCAGACTGACTCAACCCTACCTAGACCCTGTGTTATTCCTCAGTATAATACCTACTACACTATCTGTATCAGACCGACTCCATACTACCTAGACCCTGTGTTATTCCTCAGTATAATACCTACTACACTATCTGTATCAGACTGACTCAACCCTACCTAGACCCCGTGTTATTCCTCAGTATAATACCTACTACACTATCTGTATCAGACTGACTCAACCCTACCTAGACCCCGTGTTATTCCTCAGTATAATACCTACTACACTATCTGTATCAGACTGACTCAACTCTACCTAGACCCCGTGTTATTCCTTAGTATAATACCTACTACACTATCTGTATCAGACTGACTCAACCCTACCAAGACCCTGTGTTATTCCTAAGTATAATACCTACTACACTATCTGTATCAGACTGACTCCATACTACCTAGACCCCGTGTTATTCCTCAGTATAATACCTACTACACTATCTGTATCAGACTGACTCAACCCTACCTAGACCCCGTGTTATTCTTCAGTATAATACCTACTACACTATCTGTATCAGACTGACTCCATACTACCTAGACCCCGTGTTATTCCTCAGTATAATACCTACTACACTATCTGTATCAGACTGACTCAACACTACCTAGACCCCGTGTTATTCCTCAGTATAATACCTACTACACTATCTGTATCAGACTGACTCAACCCTACCTAGACCCTGTGTTATTCCTCAGTATAATACCTACTACACTATCTGCATCAGACTGACTCAACCCTACCTAGACCCTGTGTTATTCCTCAGTATAATACCTACTACACTATCTGTATCAGACTGACTCAACCCTACCTAGACCCTGTGTTATTCCTCAGTATAATACCTACTACACTATCTGTATCAGACTGACTCAACCCTACCTAGACCCTGTGTTATTCCTCAGTATAATACCTACTACACTATCTGTATCAGACTGACTCAACCCTACCTAGACCCTGTGTTATTCCTCAGTATAATACCTACTACACTATCTGCATCAGACTGACTCAACCCTACCTAGACCCCGTGTTATTCCTCAGTATAATACCTACTACACTATCTGTATCAGACTGACTCAACCCTACCTAGACCCTGTGTTATTCCTCAGTATAATACCTACTACACTATCTGTATCAGACTGACTCCATACTACCTAGACCCTGTGTTATTCCTCAGTATAATACCTACTACACTATCTGTATCAGACTGACTCAACACTACCTAGACCCTGTGTTATTCCTAAGTATAATACCTACTACACTATCTGTATCAGACTGACTCAACCCTACCTAGACCCTGTGTTATTCCTCAGTATAATACCTACTACACTATCTGTATCAGACTCACTCAACCCTACCTAGACCCTGTGTTATTCCTCAGTATAATACCTACTACACTATCTGTATCAGACTGACTCAACCCTACCTAGACCCTGTGTTATTCCTCAGTATAATACCTACTACACTATCTGTATCAGACTGACTCCATACTACCTAGACCCTGTGTTATTCCTCAGTATAGTACCTACTACACTATCTGTATCAGACTGACTCAACCCTACCTAGACCCTGTGTTATTCCTCAGTATAATACCTACTACACTATCTGTATCAGACTGACTCAACCCTACCTAGACCCTGTGTTATTCCTAAGTATAATACCTACTACACTATCTGTATCAGACTGACTCAACACTACCTAGACCCCGTGTTATTCCTCAGTATAATACCTACTACACTATCTGTATCAGACTGACTCAACCCTACCTAGACCCTGTGTTATTCCTCAGTATAATACCTACTACACTATCTGTATCAGACTGACTCAACACTACCTTGCCCCTCTTAGCCAGTCCTTCTAATATCAGAAGATGGTGTCCAAGAGAGATCGAACTGGAACTGGTCCATAGAACTGGATCTGTGAGGTTCTCATCCCTCATCCTCTCAACCAGGGCAGTGGAAGGTAAGCCATTACAGGAGCCTCCGCTCTGATTCCCATCTCTATGCAAATGCTGTGGAGTGGTCGCCGAGCCTTTCATTTTTCAATAAGTCTTATCAAACGGCTGCCTGGGCGGCTCAAAATAGCCCAGTCAATCTGTCCCTCCTGAACGGTCCCATATATTTTCTACTAACATCTGGGTAATGGATTTGGATGGCTGTGTGTGATGGCTCAGGCTGGCCAGTTATGGACCATATCCACAATGGCTGCGCAGTTGCTCCTAAAAACCTGGGATTCTGAGCCACTGGAGAGTATGTTTGAGCCGGAATGCCTCCTAGCAGAGAGCTTCTTTAACCCAACAGCAGGGAAGCAGGGGCCATTAAATTGTTTCTCCCCACCCAACTCCATTCAGTAAAGGGGATTAAACCAAATTGAATTCAGGTTTGGAATTTTAAAAAACTGCCAATTATTTTTCCATTGAGGAGGGATTCAATTTCAATTCACTTACTTTCACTTTCTGTGCCTGGCCTTATGAGTTAAAGGGATGCTTCATGATTTATTTACTTCCCCAGCCTCAGATGAACTTGTGGATACCAGTTGTATGTTTGAGTGCAGTATGAAGGACGTTAGAGGTAGACACTTCTAGGCATTGCGAAAACTCTAGTTGGCTTTTACAGTTGCGCTAGTTAGCAACTTCGTTCAAACCGCATGTGGAGACATATACATGGTATCCACGAGTTCTTCTGACTCCTGGGAAACATTGCCAAAATCCTGAAGTATCTCTTTAACATGACTCATGTCATGAGTCACAGTGGCAAAGAATTGGAATGAATTGCAATTCTATAGACAGTTTGCTGACTCCAAGGCCTGACCAAAGCAAGGTGACTATGGCTAACACAATGAGAATATTTTATTTATTTATATAACCTTTATTAAAACTAGGCAAGTCAGCTAAGAACAAATTCATATTTCCAATGACGGCCTACCAAGAGGCAAAACGCCTCCTGCGGGGACGTGGGGCTGGGATTAAAAATGTAAATATAGGACAAAACACACATCAAGACGAGACACCACTACATAAAGAGAGACCTAAGACAACAACATAGTGTAATGAAACAGGCAGGGAGCAGGTCTCGTACCCTCGACCTTCGAGCCCGAAGTCCAGCGTGCTATCGACTGTGCCGCAAAAGCATGCTCGTGCGGCAGGGTCGATTTCTGCTCTTATAAACCCAGGGTGGTTACACTACTCCCTCCTTTCAAAGAGCGCGTCGGCCAAGCACACGCACTGTCGTGGATGGGAGGTCCGATCTCTTCTGACACCAATGTAATGAAACAGCAGGGAGCAGGTCTCCAACCCTCCACCTTCTAGCCGGAGGTCCGGGGCGCGAGTTCAGCGTTTATAAAGCCAGGGTCGTTACAAAAGCATAGCATATGAATGTATATACCTAAAAGGTTCTCGATAACGGAAATATGTAGTCCTGTAGTATATTGTTAATGATAGAATCCAGTCAGAATGAGAAATATGTAGTCCTGTAGTATATTGTTAATGATAGAATCCAGTCAGAATGAGAAACATGTAGTCCTGTAGTATATTGTTAATGATAGAATCCAGTCAGAATGAGAAATATGTAGTCCTGTAGTATATTGTTAATGATAGAATCCAGTCAGAATGAGAAATATGTAGTCCTGTAGTATATTGTTAATGATAGAATCCAGTCAGAATAAGAACAGCAGAATAAAGCCAATAAGCATCAAGTCGACAGCAGTCTCTCTTCTGTCTATGTGCTCATTTACCTGTGTCAGACAGCGCTGCGCGGCGGGCGTCGTTAACAAACCACACACACCTTTCCAGTCAGCCCAGTGTGGCTAGCATCAAACCACACACACAACCCCAGACAAACAGAAGGAACCAGGGTAGCGAAGCGTGGAAAGAGAGAGAGGTCCAGAGAAAGAGAGTGAGAAAGATGGAGACTAGCAGCAGCGCTCCACAGAGAGCAGAAACAGACATTAGCATTCAGCTAGCGTAGCGCAGCTTTGACGTGCCCTCCCTCCCGACCCGTATTCATAGAATTCATTCACAGCTCCCCACCGCGGTGCTGTGAGCTGAGCACACACATACACAGAGAAAGTGTATGTATCTTTAGATACAGCGTGGTCGTGTGGCTGCTGTGGCAACAAATGAGTCCAACTCCTGCTACTGCCAGTGCCGTGGCAACTTATGCGCTAAACAGCGAGAGCTGGCATTGCGGTTGGCATGCCTGGTGGACAACAAAATAGACCATAACACAGTACACAGTGTTCAAACGACCAGCAGCCCCCACTCTTCTTAAATGGACTCTTCTCCAAAAAACAGCTCACCAACAGTGCTCAAACATAGACCCTACAGTCCCTCTCCAGTCTACTACCGAGGCGTGGTAGCTACCAGTCTACTACCGAGGGGCTGCCGCCACCAGTCTACTACAGAGGGGCTGCCGCCACCAGTCTACTACCGAGGCGTGGTAGCTACCAGTCTACTACCGTGGTGCTGCCGCCACCAGTCTACTACCGAGGGGCTGCCGCCACCAGTCTACTACCGAGGGGCTGCCGCCACCAGTCTACTACCGAGGGGCTGCCGCCACCAGTCTACTACCGAGGGGCTGCCGCCACCAGTCTACTACCGAGGGGCTGCCGCCACCAGTCTACTACCGAGGGGCTGCCGCCACCAGTCTACTACAGAGGGGCTGCCGCCACCAGTCTACTACAGAGGGGCTGCCGCCACCAGTCTACTACCGAGGCGTGGTAGCTACCAGTCTACTACCGTGGTGCTGCCGCCACCAGTCTACCACCGCGGCGCAGCCGCCACCAGTCTACTACAGAGGGGCTGCCGCCACCAGTCTACTACAGAGGGGCTGCCGCCACCAGTCTACTACAGAGGGGCTGCCGCCACCAGTCTACTACAGAGGGGCTGCCGCCACCAGTCTACTACAGAGGGGCTGCCGCTACCAGTCTACTACCGTGGTGCTGCCGCCACCAGTCTACTACAGAGGGGCTGCCGCCACCAGTCTACTACCGAGGGGCTGCCGCCACCAGTCTACTACAGAGGGGCTGCCGCCACCAGTCTACTACCGTGGCGCTGCCGCCACCAGTCTACTACCGAGGGGCTGCCGCCACCAGTCTACTACCGAGGGGCTGCCGCCACCAGTCTACTACAGAGGGGCTGCCGCCACCAGTCTACTACCGAGGGGCTGCCGCCACCAGTCTACTACCGAGGGGCTGCCGCCACCAGTCTACTACCGAGGCGTGGTAGCTACCAGTCTACTACCGTGGTGCTGCCGCCACCAGTCTACCACCGCGGCGCAGCCGCCACCAGTCTACTACAGAGGGGCTGCCGCCACCAGTCTACTACAGAGGGGCTGCCGCCACCAGTCTACTACCGAGGGGCTGCCGCCACCAGTCTACTACAGAGGGGCTGCCGCTACCAGTCTACTACCGTGGTGCTGCCACCACCAGTCTACTACCGAGGGGCTGCCGCCACCAGTCTACTACCGAGGGGCTGCCGCCACCAGTCTACCACCGCGGCGCAGCCGCCACCAGTCTACTACAGAGGGGCTGCCGCCACCAGTCTACTACAGAGGGGCTGCCGCCACCAGTCTACTACCGTGGGGCTGCCGCCACCAGTCTACTACCGAGGCGTGGTAGCTACCAGTCTACTACCGAGGGGCTGCCGCCACCAGTCTACTACCGAGGGGCTGCCGCCACCAGTCTACTACCGAGGGGCTGCCGCCACCAGTCTACTACCGTGTCGTGGTAGCTAACCGGTCTACTACCGAGGGGCTGCCGCCACCAGTCTACTACCGAGGGGCTGCCGCCACCAGTCTACCACCGCGGCGCAGCCGCCACCAGTCTACTACAGAGGGGCTGCCGCCACCAGTCTACTACAGAGGGGCTGCCGCCACCAGTCTACTACCGAGGGGCTGCCGCTACCAGTCTACTACCGAGGGGCTGCCGCCACCAGTCTACTACCGAGGCGTGGTAGCTACCAGTCTACTACCGAGGGGCTGCCGCCACCAGTCTACTACCGATGGGCTGCCGCCACCAGTCTACTACCGAGGGGCTGCCGCCACCAGTCTACTACCGAGGGGCTGCCGCCACCAGTCTACTACCGAGGGGCTGCCGCCACCAGTCTACTACAGAGGGGCTGCCGCCACCAGTCTACTACCGAGGCGTGGTAGCTACCAGTCTATTACCGAGGGGCTGCCGCCACCAGTCTACTACCGAGGGGCTGCCGCCACCAGTCTACTACCGAGGGGCTGCCGCCACCAGTCTACTACAGAGGGGCTGCCGCCACCAGTCTACTACCGAGGGGCTGCCGCCACCAGTCTACTACAGAGGGGCTGACGCCACCAGTCTACTACCGCGGCGCAGCCACCACCAGTCTACTACCGTGGCAGATACTAGTCTACTACTGTGTCGTGGTAGCTACCAGTCTACTACCGAGGGGCTGCCGCCATTAGTCTACTACCGAGGGGCTGCCGCCACCGGTCTACTACCGAGGCGTGGTAGCTACCAGTCTACTACCGAGGGGCTGCCGCCAACAGTCTACTACCGTGTCGTGGTAGCTACCAGTCTACTACCGAGGGGCTGCCGAAACCAGTCTACTACCGAGGGGCTGCCGCCACCAGTCTACTACCGAGGGGCAGCCGCCACTAGTCTACTACCGAGGGGCTGCCGCAACCAGTCTACTACCGAGGGGCTGTCGCCACCAGTCTACTACCGAGGGGCTGCCGCCACCAGTCTACTACCGAGGGGCTGCCGCCACCAGTCTACTACCGAGGGGCTGCCGCCACCAGTCTACTACCGCGGCGCAGCCGCCACCAGTCTACTACCGTGGCAGATACTAGTCTACTACCGTGTCGTGGTAGCTACCAGTCTACTACCAAGGGGCTGCCGCTACTAGTCTACTACCGAGGGGCTGCCGCCACAAGTCTACTACCGAGGCGTGGTGGCTACCAGTCTACTACCGAGGGGCTGCCGCCACCAGTCTACTGCCGAGGCGTGGTAGCTACCAGTCTACTACGGTGGTATGGTAGCTACTAGTCTACTACGGTGGTGTGGTAGCTACTAGTTTACTACTGTGATGTGGTAGCTACTAGTTTACTACTGTGGTGTGGTAGCTACTAGTTTACTACTGTGATGTGGTAGCTACTAGTCTACTACTGTGGTGTGGTAGCTACTAGTCTACTACTGTGGTGTGGTAGCTACTAGTCTACTACGGTGGTGTGGTAGCTACTAGTCTACTACGGTGGTGTGGTAGCTACTAGTTTACTACGGTGGTGTGGTAGCTACTAGTTTACTACTGTGGTGTGGTAGCTACTAGTTTACTACGGTGGTGTGGTGGCTACTAGTTTACTACTGTGGTGTGGTAGCTACTAGTTTACTACTGTGGTGTGGTAGCTACTAGTTTACTACGGTGGTGTGGTGGCTACTAGTTTACTACTGTGGTGTGGTAGCTACTAGTCTACTAATGTGGTGTGGTAGCTACTAGTTTACTGCTGTGGTGTGGTAGCTACTAGTCTACTGCTGTGGTGTGGTAGCTACTAGTCTACTACTGTGGTGTGGTAGCTATTAGTCTACTACTGTGGTGTGGTAGCTACTAGTCTACTAATGTGGTGTGGTAGCTACTAGTTTACTGCTGTGGTGTGGTAGCTACTAGTCTACTACTGTGGTGTGGTAGCTACTAGTTTACTACTGTGGTGTGACAGCTTCTAGTCTACTACTGTGGTGTGGTAGCTACTAGTCTACTACTGTGGTGTGGTAGCTACTAGTCTACTACTGTGGTGTGGTAGCTACTAGTCTACTACTGTGGTGTGGTAGCTACTAGTTTACTACTGTGGTGTGGTAGCTACTAGTCTACTACTGTGGTGTGGTAGCTACTAGTTTAGTACGGTGGTGTGGTGGCTACTAGTCTACTACTGTGGTGTGGTAGCTACTAGTTTACTACTGTGGTGTGGTAGCTACTAGTCTAGTACTGTGGTGTGGTAGCTACTAGTCTACTACTGTGGTGTGGTAGCTACTAGTCTACTGCTGTGGTGTGGTAGCTACTAGTCTACTACGGTGGTGTGGCAGCTACTAGTCTACTACTGTGGTGTGGTAGCTACTAGTCTACTACTGTGGTGTGGTAGCTACTAGTCTACTACTGTGGTGTGGTAGCTACTAGTCTACTACTGTGGTGTGGTAGCTACTAGTCTACTACTGTGGTGTGGTAGCTACTAGTCTACTACTGTGGTGTGGTAGCTACTAGTCTACTGCTGTGGTGTGGTAGCTACTAGTCTACCGCGGTGGTGTGGCAGCTACTAGTCTACTACTGTGGTGTGGTAGCTACTAGTCTACTACTGTGGTGTGGTAGCTACTAGTCTACTACTGTGGTGTGGTAGCTACTAGTCTACTGCTGTGGTGTGGTAGCTACTAGTCTACTACTGTGGTGTGGTAGCTACTAGTCTACTACTGTGGTGTGGTAGCTACTAGTTTACTACTGTGGTGTAGTAGCTACTAGTCTACTACGGTGGTGTGGTAGCTACTAGTTTACTACTGTGGTGTGGTAGCTACTAGTTTACCACTGTGGTGTAGTAGCTACTAGTCTACTACGGTGGTGTGGTAGCTACTAGTCTACTACGGTGGTGTGGTAGCTACTAGTTTACTACTGTGGTGTGGTAGCTACTAGTTTACTACTGTGGTGTAGTAGCTACTAGTCTACTACGGTGGTGTGGTAGCTACTAGTCTACTACGGTGGTGTGGTAGCTACTAGTTTACTACTGTGGTGTGGTAGCTACTAGTCTACTACTGTGGTGTGGTAGCTACTAGTCTACTACTGTGGTGTGGTAGCTACTAGTTTACTACGGTGGTGTGGTGGCTACTAGTTTACTACGGTGGTGTGGTAGCTACTAGTCTACTACCGTGGTGTGGTAGCTACTAGTCTACTACGGTGGTGTGGTAGCTACTAGTTTACTACTGTGGTGTAGTAGCTACTAGTCTACTACGGTGGTGTGGTAGCTACTAGTCTACTACTGTGGTGTGGTAGCTACTAGTCTACTACTGTGGTGTGGTAGCTACTAGTCTAGTACTGTGGTGTGGTAGCTACTAGTTTACTACTGTGGTGTAGTAGCTACTAGTCTACTACGGTGGTGTGGTAGCTACTAGTCTACTACGGTGGTGTGGTAGCTACTAGTCTACTACTGTGGTGTGACAGCTACTAGTTTACTACTGTGGTGTGGTAGCTACTAGTCTACTACTGTGGTGTGGTAGCTACTAGTCTACTACTGTGGTGTGGTAGCTACTAGTCTACTACTGTGGTGTGGTAGCTACTAGTCTACTACTGTGGTGTGGTAGCTACTAGTTTACTACTGTGGTGTGGTAGCTACTAGTCTACTACGGTGGTGTGGTAGATACTAGTCTACTACTGTGGTGTGGTAGCTACTAGTTTACTACGGTGGTGTGGTAGCTACTAGTCTACTACGGTGGTGTGGTAGCTACTAGTCAACTACGGTGGTGTGGTAGCTACTAGTTTACTACTGTGGTGTGGTAGCTACTAGTCTACTACTGTGGTGTGGTAGCTACTAGTTTACTACTGTGGTGTGGTAGCTACTAGTTTACTACTGTGGTGTGGTAGCTACTAGTCTACTACTGTGGTGTGGTAGCTACTAGTCTACTACGGTGGTGTGGTAGCTACTAGTCTACTACTGTGGTGTGGTAGCTACTAGTTTACTACTGTGGTGTGGTAGCTACCAGTTTACTACTGTGGTGTGGTAGCTACTAGTCTACTACTGTGGTGTGGTAGCTACTAGTTTACTACTGTGGTGTGGTAGCTACTAGTTTACTACTGTGGTGTGGTAGCTACTAGTCTACTACTGTGGTGTGGTAGCTACTAGTTTACTACTGTGGTGTGGTAGCTACCAGTTTACTACTGTGGTGTGGTAGCTACTAGTTTACTACTGTGATGTGGTAGCTACTAGTCTACTACTGTGGTGTGGTAGCTACTAGTCTACTGCTGTGGTGTGGTAGCTACTAGTTTACTACTGTGGTGTGGTAGCTACTAGTCTACTACTGTGGTGTGGTAGCTACGAGTTTACTACTGTGGTGTGGTAGCTACTAGTCTACTACTGTGGTGTGGTAGCTACTAGTCTAGTACTGTGGTGTGGTAGCTACTAGTCTACTACTGTGGTGTGACAGCTACTAGTCTAGTACTGTGGTGTGGTAGCTACTAGTCTACTACTGTGGTGTGGTAGCTACTAGTCTAGTACTGTGGTGTGGTAGCTACTAGTCTACTACGGTGGTGTGGTAGCTACTAGTTTACTACTGTGGTGTAGTAGCTACTAGTCTACTACGGTGGTGTGGTAGCTACTAGTCTACTACGGTGGTGTGGTAGCTACTAGTCTACTACTGTGGTGTGGTAGCTACTAGTCTAGTACTGTGGTGTGGTAGCTACTAGTTTACTACTGTGGTGTAGTAGCTACTAGTCTACTACGGTGGTGTGGTAGCTACTAGTCTACTACGGTGGTGTGGTAGCTACTAGTCTACTACTGTGGTGTGACAGCTACTAGTTTACTACTGTGGTGTGGTAGCTACTAGTCTACTACTGTGGTGTGGTAGCTACTAGTCTACTACTGTGGTGTGGTAGCTACTAGTCTACTACTGTGGTGTGGTAGCTACTAGTTTACTACTGTGGTGTGGTAGCTACTAGTCTACTACGGTGGTGTGGTAGATACTAGTCTACTACGGTGGTGTGGTAGATACTAGTCTACTACTGTGGTGTGGTAGCTACTAGTCTACTACTGTGGTGTGGTAGCTACTAGTTTACTACTGTGGTGTGGTAGCTACTAGTTTACTACTGTGGTGTGGTAGCTACTAGTCTACTACTGTGGTGTGGTAGCTACTAGTCTACTACGGTGGTGTGGTAGCTACTAGTCTACTACTGTGGTGTGGTAGCTACTAGTTTACTACTGTGGTGTGGTAGCTACCAGTTTACTACTGTGGTGTGGTAGCTACTAGTCTACTACTGTGGTGTGGTAGCTACTAGTTTACTACTGTGGTGTGGTAGCTACTAGTTTACTACTGTGGTGTGGTAGCTACTAGTCTACTACTGTGGTGTGGTAGCTACTAGTCTACTACGGTGGTGTGGTAGCTACTAGTCTACTACTGTGGTGTGGTAGCTACTAGTTTACTACTGTGGTGTGGTAGCTACCAGTTTACTACTGTGGTGTGGTAGCTACTAGTTTACTACTGTGATGTGGTAGCTACTAGTCTACTACTGTGGTGTGGTAGCTACTAGTCTACTGCTGTGGTGTGGTAGCTACTAGTCTACTACTGTGGTGTGGTAGCTACTAGTCTACTACTGTGGTGTGGTAGCTACGAGTTTACTACTGTGGTGTGGTAGCTACTAGTCTACTACTGTGGTGTGGTAGCTACTAGTCTAGTACTGTGGTGTGGTAGCTACTAGTCTACTACTGTGGTGTGACAGCTACTAGTCTAGTACTGTGGTGTGGTAGCTACTAGTCTACTGCTGTGGTGTGGTAGCTACTAGTCTACTACTGTGGTGTGACAGCTACTAGTCTAGTACTGTGGAGTGGTAGCTACTAGTCTACTACGGTGGTGTGGTAGCTACTAGTTTACTACGGTGGTGTAGTAGCTACTAGTCTACTACTGTGGTTTGGTAGCTACTAGTCTACTGCTGTGGTGTGGTAGCTACTAGTCTACTACGGTGGTGTGGTAGCTACTAGTCTACTACTGTGGTGTGGTAGCTACTAGTTTACTACTGTGGTGTGGTAGCTACTAGTCTACTACTGTGGTGTGGTAGCTACTAGTCTACTACGGTGGTGTGGTAGCTACTAGTCTACTACGGTGGTGTGGTAGATACTAGTTTACTACTGTGTTGTGGTAGCTACTAGTCTACTACTGTGGTGTGGTAGCTACTAGTTTACTACTGTGGTGTGGTAGCTACTAGTCTACTACGGTGGTGTGGTAGATACTAGTTTACTACTGTGGTGTGGTAGCTACTAGTCTACTACGGTGGTGTGGTAGATACTAGTCTACTACTGTGGTGTGGTAGCTACTAGTCTACTACTGTGGTGTGGTAGCTACTAGTCTACTACTGTGGTGTGGTAGCTACTAGTCTACTACTGTGGTGTGGTAGCTACTAGTCTAGTACTGTGGTGTGGTAGCTACTAGTCTAGTACTGTGGTGTGGTAGCTACTAGTCTACTACTGTGGTGTGGCAGCTACTAGTCTACTGCTGTGGTGTGGCAGCTACTAGTCTACTACTGTGGTGTGGTAGCTACTAGTCTACTACTGTGGTGTGGTAGCTACTAGTCTACTACTGTGGTGTGGTAGCTACTAGTCTACTACTGTGGTGTGGTAGCTACTAGTCTACTACTGTGGTGTGGTAGCTACTAGTCTACTACTGTGGTGTGGTAGCTGCTAGTCTACTACTGTGGTGTGGTAGCTACTAGTCTACTACTGTGGTGTGGTAGCTACTAGTCTACTACGGTGGTGTGGTAGCTACTAGTCTACTACTGTGGTGTGGTAGCTACTAGTCTACTACTGTGGTGTGGTAGCTACTAGTCTACTACTGTGGTGTGGTAGCTACTAGTCTACTACGGTGGTGTGGTAGCTACTAGTCTACTACTGTGGTGTGGTAGCTACTAGTTTACTACTGTGGTGTGGTAGCTACTAGTTTACTGCTGTGGTGTGGTAGCTACTAGTTTACTACTGTGGTGTGGTAGCTACTAGTCTACTACTGTGGTGTGGTAGCTACTAGTCTACTACTGTGGTGTGGTAGCTACTAGTCTACTACTGTGGTGTGGCAGCTACTAGTCTAGTACTGTGGTGTGGTAGCTACTAGTCTAGTACTGTGGTGTGGTAGCTACTAGTCTACTACTGTGGTGTGGTAGCTACTAGTCTACTGCTGTGGTGTGGTAGCTACTAGTCTACTGCTGTGGTGTGGTAGCTACTAGTCTACTACTGTGGTGTGGTAGCTACTAGTCTACTACTGTGGTGTGGTAGCTACTAGTCTACTACTGTGGTGTGGTAGCTACTAGTCTACTACTGTGGTGTGGTAGCTACTAGTCTACTGCTGTGGTGTGGTAGCTACTAGTCTACTACTGTGGTGTGGTAGCTACTAGTCTACTACTGTGGTAGCTACTAGTCTACTACTGTGGTGTGGTAGCTACTAGTCTACTACTGTGGTGTGGTAGCTACTAGTCTACTACTGTAGTAGCTACTAGTCTACTGCTGTGGTGTGGTAGCTACTAGTCTACTACTGTGGTGTGGTAGCTACTAGTCTACTGCTGTGGTGTGGTAGCTACTAGTCTACTACTGTGGTGTGGTAGCTACTAGTCTACTACTGTGGTGTGGTAGCTACTAGTCTACTACTGTGGTGTGGTAGCTACTAGTCTACTACTGTGGTGTGGTAGCTACTAGTCTACTACTGTGGTGTGGTAGCTACTAGTCTACTACTGTGGTGTGGTAGCTACTAGTCTACTACTGTGGTGTGGTAGCTACTAGTCTACTACTGTGGTGTGGTAGCTACTAGTCTACTACTGTGGTGTGGTAGCTACTAGTCTACTACTGTGGTGTGGTAGCTACTAGTCTACTACTGTGGTGTGGTAGCTACTAGTCTACTACGGTGGTGTGGTAGCTACTAGTCTACTACTGTGGTGTGGTAGCTACTAGTCTACTACTGTGGTGTGGTAGCTACTAGTCTACTACTGTGGTGTGGTAGCTACTAGTCTACTACGGTGGTGTGGTAGCTACTAGTCTACTACTGTGGTGTGGTAGCTACTAGTTTACTACTGTGGTGTGGTAGCTACTAGTTTACTGCTGTGGTGTGGTAGCTACTAGTTTACTACTGTGGTGTGGTAGCTACTAGTCTACTACTGTGGTGTGGTAGCTACTAGTCTACTACTGTGGTGTGGTAGCTACTAGTCTACTACTGTGGTGTGGCAGCTACTAGTCTAGTACTGTGGTGTGGTAGCTACTAGTCTAGTACTGTGGTGTGGTAGCTACTAGTCTACTACTGTGGTGTGGTAGCTACTAGTCTACTGCTGTGGTGTGGTAGCTACTAGTCTACTGCTGTGGTGTGGTAGCTACTAGTCTACTACTGTGGTGTGGTAGCTACTAGTCTACTACTGTGGTGTGGTAGCTACTAGTCTACTACTGTGGTGTGGTAGCTACTAGTCTACTACTGTGGTGTGGTAGCTACTAGTCTACTGCTGTGGTGTGGTAGCTACTAGTCTACTACTGTGGTGTGGTAGCTACTAGTCTACTACTGTGGTAGCTACTAGTCTACTACTGTGGTGTGGTAGCTACTAGTCTACTACTGTGGTGTGGTAGCTACTAGTCTACTACTGTAGTAGCTACTAGTCTACTGCTGTGGTGTGGTAGCTACTAGTCTACTACTGTGGTGTGGTAGCTACTAGTCTACTGCTGTGGTGTGGTAGCTACTAGTCTACTACTGTGGTGTGGTAGCTACTAGTCTACTACTGTGGTGTGGTAGCTACTAGTCTACTACTGTGGTGTGGTAGCTACTAGTCTACTACTGTGGTGTGGTAGCTACTAGTCTACTACTGTGGTGTGGTAGCTACTAGTCTACTACTGTGGTGTGGTAGCTACTAGTCTACTACTGTGGTGTGGTAGCTACTAGTCTACTACTGTGGTGTGGTAGCTACTAGTCTACTACTGTGGTGTGGTAGCTACTAGTCTACTACTGTGGTGTGGTAGCTACTAGTCTACTACTGTGGTGTGGTAGCTACTAGTCTACTACTGTGGTGTGGTAGCTACTAGTCTACTACTGTGGTGTGGTAGCTACTAGTCTACTACGGTGGTGTGGTAGCTACTAGTCTACTACTGTGGTGTGGTAGCTACTAGTCTACTACTGTGGTGTGGTAGCTACTAGTCTACTACTGTGGTGTGGTAGCTACTAGTCTACTACGGTGGTGTGGTAGCTACTAGTCTACTACTGTGGTGTGGTAGCTACTAGTTTACTACTGTGGTGTGGTAGCTACTAGTTTACTGCTGTGGTGTGGTAGCTACTAGTTTACTACTGTGGTGTGGTAGCTACTAGTCTACTACTGTGGTGTGGTAGCTACTAGTCTACTACTGTGGTGTGGTAGCTACTAGTCTACTACTGTGGTGTGGCAGCTACTAGTCTAGTACTGTGGTGTGGTAGCTACTAGTCTAGTACTGTGGTGTGGTAGCTACTAGTCTACTACTGTGGTGTGGTAGCTACTAGTCTACTGCTGTGGTGTGGTAGCTACTAGTCTACTGCTGTGGTGTGGTAGCTACTAGTCTACTACTGTGGTGTGGTAGCTACTAGTCTACTACTGTGGTGTGGTAGCTACTAGTCTACTACTGTGGTGTGGTAGCTACTAGTCTACTACTGTGGTGTGGTAGCTACTAGTCTACTGCTGTGGTGTGGTAGCTACTAGTCTACTACTGTGGTGTGGTAGCTACTAGTCTACTACTGTGGTAGCTACTAGTCTACTACTGTGGTGTGGTAGCTACTAGTCTACTACTGTGGTGTGGTAGCTACTAGTCTACTACTGTAGTAGCTACTAGTCTACTGCTGTGGTGTGGTAGCTACTAGTCTACTACTGTGGTGTGGTAGCTACTAGTCTACTGCTGTGGTGTGGTAGCTACTAGTCTACTACTGTGGTGTGGTAGCTACTAGTCTACTACTGTGGTGTGGTAGCTACTAGTCTACTACTGTGGTGTGGTAGCTACTAGTCTACTACTGTGGTGTGGTAGCTACTAGTCTACTACTGTGGTGTGGTAGCTACTAGTCTACTGCTGTGGTGTGGTAGCTACTAGTCTACTGCTGTGGTGTGGTAGCTACTAGTCTACTACTGTGGTGTGGTAGCTACTAGTCTACTACTGTGGTGTGGTAGCTACTAGTCTACTACTGTGGTGTGGTAGCTACTAGTCTACTACGGTGGTGTGGTAGCTACTAGTCTACTACTGTGGTGTGGTAGCTACTAGTTTACTACTGTGGTGTGGTAGCTACTAGTTTACTGCTGTGGTGTGGTAGCTACTAGTTTACTACTGTGGTGTGGTAGCTACTAGTCTACTACTGTGGTGTGGTAGCTACTAGTCTACTACTGTGGTGTGGTAGCTACTAGTCTACTACTGTGGTGTGGCAGCTACTAGTCTAGTACTGTGGTGTGGTAGCTACTAGTCTAGTACTGTGGTGTGGTAGCTACTAGTCTACTACTGTGGTGTGGTAGCTACTAGTCTACTGCTGTGGTGTGGTAGCTACTAGTCTACTGCTGTGGTGTGGTAGCTACTAGTCTACTACTGTGGTGTGGTAGCTACTAGTCTACTACTGTGGTGTGGTAGCTACTAGTCTACTACTGTGGTGTGGTAGCTACTAGTCTACTACTGTGGTGTGGTAGCTACTAGTCTACTGCTGTGGTGTGGTAGCTACTAGTCTACTACTGTGGTGTGGTAGCTACTAGTCTACTACTGTGGTAGCTACTAGTCTACTACTGTGGTGTGGTAGCTACTAGTCTACTACTGTGGTGTGGTAGCTACTAGTCTACTACTGTGGTGTGGTAGCTACTAGTCTACTACTGTAGTAGCTACTAGTCTACTACTGTGGTGTGGTAGCTACTAGTCTACTGCTGTGGTGTGGTAGCTACTAGTCTACTACTGTGGTGTGGTAGCTACTAGTCTACTACTGTGGTGTGGTAGCTACTAGTCTACTACTGTGGTGTGGTAGCTACTAGTCTACTACTGTGGTGTGGTAGCTACTAGTCTACTACTGTGGTGTGGTAGCTACTAGTCTACTGCTGTGGTGTGGTAGCTACTAGTCTACTGCTGTGGTGTGGTAGCTACTAGTCTACTGCTGTGGTGTGGTAGCTACTAGTCTACTGCTGTGGTGTGGTAGCTACTAGTCTACTACTGTGGTGTGGTAGCTACTAGTCTACTACTGTGGTGTGGTAGCTAGTAGTCTAGTACTGTGGTGTGGTAGCTACTAGTCTACTACTGTGGTGTGGTAGCTACTAGGCCCAATTCTGCTATGAACGTGTACATGGTACAGATCCACATATTAAAAGCACAGCGGGCTGTAGTGAGCTGTGGAGGTCTGTCTGTTTTCCAGCCGGCTGGTCGGTCGGTGGAGCTAAGCGGGGTATTAAACACATGATAAAGCACAGCTTTAATGGCCGCCAGAGGAGAGGAGCACAGTGGAGAGCACAGGGTTGTTGATTTCTTTCCCGCCGCAGTAAAACACCCACGTCCCGCTCTCCCTTCATAGTTCCTCTTTAATCTCTTCCTCCTCAGGGAGGATTGCCTTCCAGCTCACCCGCCCCCCCCCTCCCCACAGACTGTTAACCCTCTAGCTACTCTATCACCTAGAGAACACAACCACACACACTCCCTCACAAGCCTAACTCCCTCACAAACCACACATACGGTATGATAGACAAGTCTCACAAAGAAGTGTTAGAATTTAAATGCATATGGAGGTTAGAGCGAGGAGAGCGGGAGAGGGATTCCAACCTTGAGAATGCTGAAGCGTTGTTTCTCATCTACTAACACTTGACAGACTGGGACACACACGCACACTCGGACATACACACACGCTACACAGGCATACTCTCCATTTTTCACTGTGTCCTAAGCGTCATCTAGACCGGCGCCGTTTAGATAATCAGGAAGTGAA